>NC_037672.1:26247579-26547579 GCF_003255815.1 Theropithecus gelada
ATATACACCATGGAATACTATGCAGCCATAAAAAAGGATGAGTTTGTGTCCTTTGTAGGGACATGGATGCAGCTGGAAACCATCATTCTTAGCAAACTATCACAAGAACTGAAAACCAAACACCGCATGTTCTCACTCATAGGTGGGAACTGAACAATGAGATCACTTGGACTCAGGAAGGGGAACATCACACACCGGGGCCTATCATGGGGAGGGGGGAGGGGGGAGGGATTTCATTGGGAGTTATACCTGATGTAAATGACGAGTTGATGGGTGCAGCACACCAACAAGGCACAAGTATACATATGTAACAAACCTGCACGTTATGCACATGTACCCTACAACTTACAGTATAATAATAATAAATAAATTTAAAAAAAAAAAAAAAAAAAAGAATCCCTTTCCTTCACCTTTTGAATTTGGGATGCCAGAAGACAAAGGAAAGAGATTTTCTTACTAGATAGCTAAAAAGAATGATACATGTCTACCGAAATCTGTATATTAGCAGAAAGTATGGCTACACAGTCTATAACACGATGGAAAATAATAACATCCAATAAACACCAGTGCAGATAGAGACCACCATCAAACTGTATACGATGAGATATTTTTCAGGTAGCAACGGAGAGCTAGCAATTTTTCAGATTTGAGATTCTCCTACTCATAGATTTATTTTTCTTTTACCAATTAAGCAATGACAATCAAGATTTCATTTTCTCAGATAATCACCTGGGTTTGGCTTTCAATTCTAGGAGGAGAGGAGAAGACAAAGGGAAAGAGGAGAAGGAGTAAGTACCATTAAGATGGAAAGAAGCAGAAGGGAAGTCTTTCTAATGAGAAAATTCATCAAAATAATTATCCTGTGGTCTCACAGATTGCCTATATCTGAATTCCATCTACAGATGAGTTATACTTGGTTTGCATAAAGCAACATTAAAATAAATCTGGATATTTATTATAAAAATCTGGATTTCTTTTTCTTCTTGAAAAATCAGAACTGTGTTCCCTGGACATGCTGTGTGTAGGACTTCCCCGCATGCTTACGCTGGAACTGAGCAACACTAAACATTTGGGGCTGAGTAGCTTCTTCCCTGTTTGGACAGGACTACAGCCTCCACTCTTCCCCATTGTCTCCCCATAACTGAGGTTGTATGTTAGCCACTACGTATCATTATGCTTGTACAGTTTTTTGTCTTATATCAGAGAAATGTTTCTCTACTTGTCTATCAAAATTCGAAAAATAAATGTTAGACTATGTGTTTTAAGAAAAATGAGAGAAAGCATATTTCTTTGTGCAGTTAAAAGTATTTCTCCATTCTTAACAGTGTATTAGTCAAAAATTCAATGTAAGATGCCTAGATAAAATAAACCTTAATGAGAATTATAAAAATTATGTGGAAAAGATGCATAATGAAAAGGGTAATGATTTTTTTAAAGTGGAGACTAAAATTTCAATATAAGCTTTTTTTTTTTTTTTTTTAAGTGAAGAAAATAAGTAGAGCAGCTTACACTAAGCAGTCCATCTCACTCATCAATGTTTCCTTTTCAGCCCCTGTAGGGCAAATGAGTTTATTACTGGTCTTTTCAGCTGCAGGCTTTTTAATCCCTGAGATGACATTTATCTAGATGGCTATATCCCAGAGTCTAAGGGCAAGGAAGAAATTATTATTATTATTATTATTTTACAACAATGATACTTCTTTCTCCTCAAACTGCCACTGACCAGTTTTGTGTGTAGAGTTGTGTCCCCTAAAAGACATGTTAAAGTCCTAACTTCCAGTACCACTGAGCGTGATCTTATTTGGAAAACAAGGCCCTTGCAAATGTAATTAAAATAAGGTTACACTCAATTAGAGTGGACCCTGACTCAGTAGGACTGATGTATTCATAAGAGGAGAAGAGACACACCCTGAGTGATGAGACACAGGAGAGAACTCCATGCGAAGATGGAAACAGAAGATAGAGTAATGAGTCTACAAGCCAAGGGGTGCCAAAGATTGCTAGCAAGCTTCAGAAGCCAGGAGAGAAACACGGGACAGATTTTTTCCCAGAGCTTCTGGTGGGAACCAACTGCGCTGATTCCTTGATTTTGAACTTCTGGCCTCCACAACTGTGAGAGAATCAATGTCTGTTGTTTCAAGCTACCCAGTTTCTGGCAATTTGTTATGGCAGCCTTAAGACATGAGTACAATCACCTTAAGAATGCATTTGGATGACTGCTGTTGGCTTAAATCATCTTATTTATTCTTCTCAATTCTTCATTGTCAATAACATCAATTTATAGCCATAGGCATCATGCATCCATGTCAAACTGTGCTGCTTTTATTCTTCTTGAGAGAAATTTAGAAAATTCCTTTTCTTATCCATACACATTGTGTGGCTTAAAGTCACACAATTTGTGTCTCATGCACAGGATGAAATGTGTCAGCATTGAAAGGGAACAAACCACATTCTCTGTCTCCACCAGGTGCATACTTAAATGTTATGTGCTGTTTGCTAATTTGAAAGACCATTCAAACTTATCTTTCATCAGTATACTGTGATAAAAGGAGGCTCCAAATTGCTTGCTGACCCTTCTAAGCAGGTTTACTTCACCACTGGAATAATCGTCCGCCGTCTAAAACTGTTGCTGAGGCTCCCACGGCGTTACCATTTCACTCCCTTGGAGAGGATAACACAGTAGGTTTAATCATCTGAAGTAAATTGACTGGGATTATTTCCTCAGTGACAGCTCTGTTGTCATTTTGTAACACATTCTTAGATGTGGATGAACTTGATAAAATAAACAGGGACATTTTCTCTGTCTAAGCGAGAAAAGAAATTAAGTATTAGAAATTTCTTACTTTTCAGCTCAAGGCTTTTTAATCCCTGAAATATTCATCTAGATGATTATATCCCAGAGTAGAAGGGCAAGGAAGAAGTTTTACACTTTTTTTCAATAATGATACTTCTTTCTTCTCAAACTGCCACTGACCAGTTTTTTTGTGTTGAATTGTGTCCCCTAAAAGATATGTTAAAATCCTAACCTCCAGTAGCACTGAGTGTGATCTCACTGGTAAAATGCAATTTTACTTTTTGTTGCATGTCAGACCTCTATCCAGGAGCCAGCTCATTTGCCAAAGAAGAGAGTTTTACTGAGATCCTAGCTTAAACTTCCCTTTATTTAACTTTCTAAACTTGAGGCTCAGTGAGAGACAACTAAGAAAGGATCTGAGCATTATCATTCATTAGGTAAACTTCATTCACCGCCATGGTGTCCCATAATTATTTCTTAAATTATTTTATTATGCTTATGCAACCTTAAGATAGCTTGACATTTTCATGTTTTGCTTTACTTTCTGGTATAAATTATTTAAATTGTCATAATCTGGGCTCCTTTGAAGTGGATTTGGCAACTGAGGGGCTGCCACGCCAAGAGAGAACTTTTTGGCAAAACTTCCCTGGAAATTGAAATCAGTCCTGAGCAGATCTAAATCATGATTAATGATTTGTGATTGTCATTTGCTCCACTGTTGCAATCCTGGCTGTTCACAGGGTATTATGAATGAGGAGTTCTACTGGGTATTTAGGACCAAATGCCTGCACATTTCTGTCTTTTCTTCATTTATTCTTTGATGCAGTATTTTCTTTGGTCAATGCATGCTCACATTTATTTATATCTTTAGTCAGTTAACTTTAATAATTTAATAAGCATGTGTGAACTAGCCATGTGAAACAAGCTAAGACCTTGAAAATAATCTACATCCAACTATGTAGTTCACCCCTTTTATCTTCTCCTCCTGCTGAATACTCTCATTCTAAGCCTTGCGTTCATTCTTTTGCTTTCCCTTTTATTACATCTATAATCATTTATCAAAAATTATGTCTATCTTAATTATTATTAGCTTTTAAATTAAAATATACTGCTCCACATAATAGTTGGAGACTTAGGATTTTACTTAGTATTACATGATAAAGATTAATTTTGTTTCTTGCTTGACAATGTAGTTAATTCATTTTCACTGCAATGTAATATTGTATCTTGTGAACGTGAATATGGCACATTTTGTTTATCCAGTCTCCAATCTATGGGCAATTGTATTGTTTCCAGGTTTTCGCTATTGTGGACAGTACTGCTATGAATAATCTTGTCTTCCATCATACCCCTGGATTCTTTCGTGTATATAATAGGAGTTGAATTGCTGAGCCATGAAGTATACAAATATTCAATATTAGACTATAAAGTTAAACTCTTTTTCAAATGGATTGTGCTTATTTATATTACTATCAGAAAAATATTAAGATCCTATGGATCCTCTCTGACAATTGGAATCTTCAGCTATTTTGAATTTAATGAATTGAAGTGATATAAAATGGTATCTCATTATGGTCTTAATTTTCATATGTCATATAATGAACAGCTCTTTAATATGTTTATTGGCTGTATAGTGTTTCCTGTTCTGTGAAGGATTCCGTATTTCTTTTGCCCATTTTCTGTAATTTTATTTGATCTTGATATTAATTTTTAGTGTGTTGTATCTTCTTGATATTGATTTTTTGGTCACCTGGGCTAGATAGCAGTGGTGTGATCATGGCTCACTGCAACCTCAACTTCCTAGGCTCAAGCAATCGTCCCCCACTTCTGCCTCCCAAGTAACTGGGACTATAGGCACGTGCCACCATGCCTTGATAATTTTTAAAATTTTTTGTAAAGATGGTGTCTTGCTATGTTGCTCTGGCTGGTCTTGAACTCCTGGACTCAAATGATCTTCCCACTTTGGCTTCCCAAAGTGCTGGGATTACAAATGTGAACCCACTGTACCTGGCCTTGATATTGATCTTTTGTTCATTGCTGTATGTTGCAATGTATTATGCAAGTATGTAACCCATGTTTTCACTTTATTTTTTTGATGAACAAAATTTATTAATTTTTATGTAGCCTAATTTATCAGTTTTAAATTTTTTATAGGAAACATTATAAGAAATCTTTCTGTATCTCAAGGACTAAAACATTGTACTGTATTTTCTACTAAGAATGTAAAATGTTTACCTCTGTTATTTATGTTCTTAATCCATATGGAATTGACTTTTGCATAATTGCATGAGGTAGGGATCTGATTTTATTTTTTTATATTGATAATCATTTTTATCCTACTTTACTTATTGAACAATCTCTGATTTTCTCACTGGTCTTACACAATATATCCGTTATATCAAAAATCCATCCATACATGGTCTATTCGTCTACTATGATGTCTTAATTACTATAGTTTTATAATCAATCCTGATATGTAACAAGAAGAATCTTTCCTCTTTGTGCTTCTTCAGAAATGTCTTGTTTATGCTTGATCCTTTATTTGTCATACAAATCAGAACAATCTTTACAAAGTTCCATTAAAAAAAACTGTTCAGTTGTTTGAAATTTCATTGTCCTTATAGATGAATCTTTGGAGAATTGGCATTTTATAATATTATGTCTTCTTGTCTACAAACACAGTTTATATTTCTTTTTATTTGGGTCCTCTTTAATAACTCTTCACAGGGTTTTATAATTTTTTCTGTGGAGATATTGAGCATCTTTTTTTGGATTTGTTCTTGTTCGCTTGATATTTATTTGATACATTTATATCTCTTTAATAGTGTTTTTTAGTCTTGTGTTGCTAGGGAATAGGAATGTATTTGACTTTTGCATGTTGAGCTTATATTCATCCATCTCGCTGAGTACTGACATTATTTCTAATAATTTTTCTGTACATTTTTCAGGGGATGTATCTGAATGACAGTATCTCTAAACAATGATAGTTTGATGTCATCCTTACTAATTCTTGTGACTAAGTCTTCTGTTCATTTCATCATTCCAGCAATACTGTTGATTAGAAGTTGTGACACGTGTGCTCCATTGTCTTGCTCTTTATTTTAAAGCTAATGCTTTAGAATACTGTATTTTTTATAGGTACTGTTTATCAGGTCAAGGATGTTCCTTTTAAATTCCTAGCTTACTTAGAGCTTATTATCATGAATAAATTTTCCATTTTATCAAATTTCTGCATTTAATGAGATGATTACATAATTTTCTCTTTTAGTCTGTTATTGTGGAAAATTACATTACTGGATTTTATAATATAAACTATTCTTATATTCCTGGAATAAACTCAATTTAATCATAATGTATTAAATATACACTATAGGTTTTAATGTACTATTGGATTTAATTTATTCTTTTTTATATTTTAGAAATTTTGCCTTTAGATTTATAAGTGAAGTAGACCTAAAACTATTTGTCTGATTTTGGTATCAGCATTATGTTGGGCTCATAGTTTGAATTGAGAAGTAACTCTCCTTTTTTTTTCCTTTTGGCCTCTGAGAATAGGCACAAAAATTTATTGAAAGTTTGGTAGAACTTTCCTTTCTTAAAAAAAAACAATCGACTTTCATTTTAGATTCAGGAAGTACATATGCAGATTTGTTATGTTACATGGGTACATTTCACAATGCTGAAGTTTGGGGTACAACTGATCCCATCACTCAGATGGTAAGCATAGTATCCAATATGTAGTTTTTCAACCCTTGACCCTCTCCCACCTGCCCTCATCCCTCTGGTATTCCCCAGTGTCTATTGTTCTTTTCTTGATGTCCATGTGTACACAATGTTTAGCTCCCACTTATAAACGAGAACATGCGGTATTTAGTTTTCTGTTTCTGCATTAATTTGCTTAGAATAATAGCCTCCAGCTACATCCATATTGCTGCAAAGGACATAATTTTGTTCTTTTTCACGGCTGTGTAGTATTCTATGGTGTATATGTACCATATTTTATTTATTCAGTCCACAATTGATGGACACCTGGGTTAATTCCATGTCTTTGCTATGGTGAACAGTGCTGTGATGAGTATACAAGTGCATTTGTCTTTTTGGTAGGCAAAGAATTTACAAGTCCTTAGAAGCAATTGCAGCAAAACTAAAAAAAATTGACAAGTGGGACCTAATTAAACCAAAAAGCTTCTGCACAGCAAGAGAAACTATCAACAGAGTAAAAAGCAACTTACAGAATGGGAGAAAATACTCATAAACTTTGCATCTGACAAACGTCTAATTTCCAGAATCTATAAGGAAATTAAACAATTCAACAATAACGAAAAAAATTCCATTTAAAAGTGGGCAAAGGACATGAACATTTCTCAAAAGAAAAAATACAAGCAGCCAACAAACATATAAAAAAATACTCAACATTATTAATCATCAGAGAAATTCAAAACAAAACCGCAACGAGATACCACCTTATATTAGCCAGAATGGTTATTATTAAGAACTCAAAAAAATAGCAGATGTTGGTGAGGCTGTGGAGCAAAGGGAATATTTATGCACTGCTGGTGGGAATGTAAATTAGTTCAGCCACCATGGAAAGCAGTTTGGAGATTTTTCAAAGAACTAAAAGTAGAACCACCATTCAACCCAGCAATCTCATTACTGGGTTTATACTCAGAGGAAAAAACAAAAAACAAAAAACTGACCTTTTAAAAAATCAGGGCGTGGTGTTGTGTTTTCAGAAAAAAATATTTGACCACTGCTTCGGTTTCATTAGCAGTTATAGAACTATTAAAGATTTCAATTTCTCCTTGGCAAATTAGCTTGTTTCTAGGAATGGCATAAATTCATTGATACTATTTTCTCATCTTTTAATGCTTTAAGTTATATGTGTATATTCCCCCTTTCATTCATAGCATTGCCTGTACTACTCTGAAACAGATTAGCGGAGGTTGATGTATTTTGTTGTATACCTCCATAAAGCTGAAAATTATTTTGTTATAATTTTCATTAAACGAATCAACTTTTTTATTTGTTTTAAATTGTTTTCTCTTTATAATTGTCTTTAACAGTGAAATATAAATACATTTTCATTGAAGAGTCAAATATAAGAAGATGAAAATGTAAAATTTTTCTTTATCAGCTCCCATGCCAGTTTTTACCCATTCCAATCATCAGCTAGAAACGGATTCCAATTCTTTTTATGGATTTATGTACACACACTCACATACAAGCATAAACTCACTCACGCATGCACGCTTCTTATGTCTCTGACTTCTATGCACCTGTCATATCCAACATATTCACTCTTGTATGTTGAAACTACAAGCCAGTCTATTTCTCTGAATTCTGGGATAGAATTTCTGACAGAATTCATAAGTATCTTTTAGATATATTCTAGTCTGGCATTTCCAAAGCCTGCACAATGTAAAACCTTTAGTTACAACTATATACCCAAGGCAATCATTATCAGACTTGCAGAGCCTTTGAAATAGTTTCTTAAGAAATTAGAGTATTTTTAGATGATGCAAGACTAATTTTGAAAATCAACATTTTCTTTTTTTTATTATACTTTAAGTTCTAGGGTACATGTGCACAATGTGCAGGTTTTTTACATACGTATACATTTGCCATGTTGGTGTGCTGCGCCCATTTACTCGTCATTTACATTAGGTATATCTCCTAATGCTATCCCTCCCCATCCCGATACCCCACAACAGGCCCCAGTGTGTGATGTTCCCCACCCTGTGTCCAAGTGTTCTCATTGTTCAGTTCCCACCTATGAGTGAGAACGTGTGGTGTTTGTTTTTTTTTGTCCTTGCGATAGTTTGCTGAGAATGATGGTTTTCTTTATCTTTAAAAGTTACAAATTTTTGTGATTTTATTCATTATTTCTATTTTTTAAAATTTATTTTTATTTTTATTTTCAGTTTCAGAGATGGGGGCTCTTGCTGCATTGCCCAGACTGGTCTTGAACTCCTGGTCTTAAGTAATTCTCCTGCCTTAGCCTCTTCAGATGCTGGGATTATAGGCACAAGCCACTCTGCCCAATTTTCTGTATATTTCATTTGGGTTTATTTTTGGTTTAGAATGGACCACCTCACTTCCTAGGAATATGTAACTCATTAATCTTGAGCCTTTAAAAACTTCTATTATAAGTATTTAAGACTATAAAATCCTTTACATCACTGTGTTTGATGTATTCCACATGTGTTAATATGTAATATGGCCATAATCTTTTTAAAAGCTGATCATGATTTCTTTTTTAAACTGTGAGTAATTTAATAAGATGCTATTTACAAAGTCTGCTTGAAATACTGAGTACTTTTTGTTTCCTATGATGAGCCCTGACAGATACACACTCGGTTGTTTCCTGATCTGTAAATTTAGGATAATAATAGTATGTGCCTTGTAGATTTATTTTGAGGATCCAGTGAATTAATACATGTAGACCACTCAACACGGTGTCTGGCAGATAATAGTCCATCAAAAATATTATCCTTTTTGGTGGGGGACGGAATCTCACACTGTTGCCCAAGCTGGAGTGCAGTGGTGCAATCTTGGCTCACTGTAACTTCTGCCTCCCGGTTTCAAGTGATTCTTCTGCCTCAGCCTACGAAGTAGCTAGGACTACAGGTGCCTACCAGCACACCCGGGTAATTTTTTTGTATTTTTAGTAGAGATGGGGTTTTACCATGTTGGTCAGGCAGGTCTCGAACTCCTGACCTCAAGTGATCTGCCTGCCCCAGCCTCCCAAAGTGCTGGGATTACAGGCATGAGCCACTGCACCTGGCCTAAAAACATCTTTCATTATTTTTTATACTATATCTTTATAAATACTAATATTTATCCACAATTGGAGATTTTAGGGCTTGTAGAGATACTATCAAAAAGGCAACATATTAAGTAAATTTTACATGAGCAAAATTTAGCCCCACATTAATGGAAAATAAGAATTTGGAAAATGGTGTCACGTGGTCATATTATTATATTTTGCTATAGCTTAATATGCCTCTTTCTATATATTTAAGGAAAGAATCATGTTCTCTATGTTGCACAAGCAATAATCCAAGTTTAGTAGCTATAACCACAAAAATAAAAATTATACTACACCATGCCTTAAATGAATGTAAAATATTTCTGAACAGGAAACATCTCTACATTTATCTCAATTGACTAGCTACAATCTGTAATCAGCGAGCAGAATATCAGAGAATACTATGCTGGTAACAATTCAACACAAATTCACCTGCATAGGTTTAAGTTGCAGGGTATCTATAATGAAATAGAAAGGCTACCCTTTCACTTCCACAGGTAACTAATTAGTATCCTCTTTCTAGTGTGAAAATGCTCTTGCTAAAAACAACACCCCATTCTGAAGAAAATGTACATGTCTTGGCATAAAAAATTTATTTGCTTAACTATAGTTTCAAAAAATCTTTATATTTTACCATGCTTTATAATTTTAAAGGCATCTTCGCATTCACTATCTCATTTGATCTTCACAATTTTTGGTGGGGTATTATGATGCCCATTTTACAAATGAAGAAACTGAAGACCACAGCAGTAAAAAGACTCACTCAGGTTGGAGAGTCTGTAAGTAAGTGACAGAAACATGACAAAAGTTTAGATTTCCTAACTTCCTAGTCAGTGGGCTTTTTACTGTCTATTCCTTCCCAACATGCGTTTTAATACTAATCACATTAGCCAGCTTGCCTTGTATACGCTTGAGTGTGGTATTCTTAGAGGGCAGGGCCCTTTAGAGGACAAAGATATTTACTTACCTTCAACAAGAGCAGCACTGTATTTTTCTCAGTTGTCAACAGAAGATACAAACTATTGAAAAATTACAATGTCCTGTTTAAAGAGGTGGTTTTATTTTACTTGCACATAAAAACAGTTGGGTAAAGAATCTGACTCAGTGGCAGCACCTAACTTGTCACACAATCTATAAATATTGGGGCCAGGAAACATCTATGGTGAGTCTGATTCCAAAGCCATGCTTTAATCACTGTCTTACTCAACAGCAAAGGAATGAAAGGATAAAGGAATGACTAAGCTGAATTTGGTAGTGATGTTATTTTTATGTAGTCTAGAGAAAAACAAAACAATTTTGACCTCAAAGCATTTTTTAAAAATAATTATTTCCAGCCATTTACTTTCTGCCTAGTGTTTTACATGTATTAAATTTTCACATAATTACTATAGGGAAGGCAATATTATTTTCACTTATTTCCATAGATGGAGTAACTAATAAACATGTAAAATATGTTGTAACATGCTCAAACAGAGCTTGTAAGTGATTAAAATAGATTTTAAACTCAGTTCTATTCACTACTAAAGCCCATACTTTCACATTTATTCATATGCCTAAATTTATTCTGAAAATAAAAAAATATTTACAGCATATTTTGAAAAATAGTCACTGAACAAGATATGAGTTGTATGGTTAGTTGAAGGACTTGGCATAGTTTGTGGTGTCTTAGGGTAGAAAAGAAATATTTTTAACATATGTTTGTACATAAAACTATCACTCAGAAACATTTTGGGGGGATACATTATAATAATATTTCTAGTATCACGGAACACTTGGTGTTACGAGCGATCCTCCCACTGCAGAACATCCAGATTCTGGAAAGGACAAACTTTTCAATGCATTGCTGATTCCATGAAAGGGAAGAAATATTACTATGAATATTCCTCACTCCTCTCCTCCAATAAATTGAGCTGGGCCTCAGCTGGCAGTCCTAAATTCAGGCAGCTGGGAGGAGAAGATGGTCCTGAGGGAAGACGTCAGAAAGAGCGCTGCAATGGCCAGGATCCTGAGGGGTGAGCTGCTGATGAGGAATAGAAGGGAACCATGGCTAGAGTTGAGCATGAGCTTTTACTGTGGATCTATGGTTGATTAATGGTCTATTTTTGCAAAACGGTCATGCTACAAGATAATGGCTTGAAAGAACAATAAAAATTTATTGTCTCACAGTTTTTGCAGGTCAGAAATTCAAACAAAGCACAGAGAGGATGACTTGCTTCTGCTCCACGATGTCTAGGGCCTCAGCAGGAAGAAATGAAGGCTGAAGGCTAGAATCGTCCAAAAGTTTAACTAAGGCTGCGGGACCTGCTTCCAAAGTGGCTCATTCACAGAGGTGGCAAGTTGCTGCTGGCAAATTAGTTCCTTTCCATGTGGGCCTTTCCATAAGTGGGTGTTTCACAAGTCTGCTTGGGCGGTCTCAAGATATAGTGGTGGCTTTTCTCAGAATCAGAGATCCATGAGGGGCCAATATGTTTTATTACCTAGTTTTGGGGGTCACAGACTGTTATTTCTATAGTATTCTATTGCTCATACAGGCAAGCCTTCAGTGGAGAAGGGACCTACATAGTGGCTTTAATATGAGACAGTGATATTACTGGGGACCTTCTCCACAGTGGATGAAGTGGTCCAATTGTTCCTTCGAGCTACTGGCAAAAGTGAAAGCAATTTCTATCTGGAGGATGCCCTGCTCCTTCTTTTAGGCTCCCAGGACTCTTTCAGATTAAGATTAAGCAAAATGCTTAAAACCAAGGGTCACTAAACATCCTCTAGAAGATCAATCCAATATAAGGAAGAGTTATCAGAGAAAAATAAATGATGACTTAGGTACTCAAGGACTTCAGATATTAGAATTTTAATTGCAGAATAAAGGCTATATATAAAATATGTATGGTAATATAGAATTGTTATAGGTTAAGTTAGTAGATTAAACACAAAAAAAGAGAATAGGAGAGGATAAAACAGCAACAATATTTTGGAAGCCAGTAAGAAGAGGATTGAATGGAAGATAATATGGGATACCTAAGTAATCCAGTCCCTAAGAGGCAAATAATACTGAGAAACAAGCTTATTTATACTATAGACTGTTTCACAGGCTGAAAAACAAGTAATGCGTGGAGGAAGGCAGGGAGGTGCTATAAGGAGTAGTTTGGTTAATAGCTGTTTGGGAAGCAATTACATCCCTAGCTCCCTTCCACAATTCAAGCATCTGGGAAAATATCTTCACCACTTCAGCAGAAGTCTGAAGTGGATTATCTGCAAAGGGTAAAACAGAGGGTTTTTGTACTGCAGGATGTCAGGCAGAATTGACAGCCTGTATCTCTTGCAGATGTACAAGCAGCAAGATTGAAATGGTAATAAAAAATTGCCCACAAAAATATTGGTCCAAGACCAAATAGATCCACAGCTGAATTCTATCAGACATTCAAAGAAGAATTGGTACTAATCCTTTTAACACTATTCCACAAGATAGAGAAAGAGGGAATCCTCCCTAAATCATTGTATGAGGCCAGCATCACCTTAATACCAAAATTCAGGAAACGACATAACAACAAAAAAGAAAACTACAGACCAATATCCCTGATGAATATAGATGCAAAAATCCTTAACAAAATACCAGCTAATCAATTCTGATAGCATATCAAAAAGACAACCCACCATGATCAAGTGGGTTTCATATCAGGGATGCAGGGATGGTTTAACATCCATGAGTTGATAAATGTGAATACACCACATAAACAGAATTAAAAACAAAAATCACATGATTATCATTATTGTCTCAATAGACACAGAAAAAGCATTTGACAAAATCCAGTATCCGTTTATGACTAAAAGTCTCAGCAAAATTGGCATAGAAGAAACCTAACTTAATGTAATAAAAGCCATCTATGACAAATCCACAGCCAACAAAATACTGAACAGGGAAAAGTCAAAAGCATTTCCTCTGAGAACTGGAAGAAGACAAGGATGCCCATTCTCACCACTTCTGTTTAACAGTATTGGAAGTCCTAGCCAGAGCAATCAGACAAGAGAAAGAAATAAAGGGCATTCAAATCAGTAAAGAGGAAGTCAAACTGTCACTGTTTGCTGATGATATAACTGTATACTTAGAAAACCCTGGCTGGGCATAGTAACTCATGCCTCTAATCCTAGCACTTTGGGAGGCCGAGGCAGGCAGATCACCTGAGGTCAAGAGTTCGAGTCCAGCCTGGCCAGTATGGTGAAACCCCCATCTCTACTGAAAATACAAAATTAGCCAGGTATGTTGGCGGGCACCTGTAATCCCAGCTACTTGAGAGGCTGAGGCAGAAGAATTGCTTAAACCCGGGAGGCAGAGGTTGCCGTGAGCCAAGATCACACCATGGCACTCCAGCCTGGGTGACAGAGCGAGACTCCATCTCAAAAAAAAAAAAAAAAAAAAAAAAAAAAAAAAAAAAAAAAAAAAAAAAGAAAAGAAAAGAAAAAGAAAAAGGAACATAAAAGAAAACCCTAAAGAGATCTCCAAAAACTTCTTAGAACTGACAAATGAATTCAGCAAAGTTTCAGGATACAAAATTAATGTACACAAATGGAAGCTCTGCTATACACCAACAGCAACCAAGCTGAAAATCAAATCAAAAACTCAATCCCTTTTACAATAGCTAGAAATCAAGTCAAGAACTCAACCCCTCTTACAATAACTAGAAAAAAGTAAAATACTTAGAAATATACCTAACCAAGGAGGTGAAAGGCTTCTATAAGAAAAACGACAAAACACTGCTGAAAGAAAGCATAGATGACAAAAACGAATGAAAACATTTCCCATGCTCGTGGATAGGTAGAATCAATGTTGTAAAAATGACCATACAGCCAAAAGCAATCTACAAATTCAATGCAATTTCCATTAAAATACTACCATCATTCTTCACAGAACCAAAAAGACAATCCTAAAATTCATGTGGAATCAAAAAAGAGCCCACATAGCTAAAGCAAGACTAAGGAAGAAGAACCAATCTGGAGGCATCACATTACCTGACTTCAAATTATACTATAAGGCCATAGTCACCAAAACAGCATGGTACTAGTATAAAAATAGGCTCACAGAACAATGAAACAGAATAAAGAACCCAGAAATAAAGCCAAATACTTACAGCCAACTGATCTTTGACAAAGCAAACAAAACATAAAGTGGAGAAAGGATACCCTATTCAACAAATGGTGCTGAGATAATTGGCAAGCCACAGGTAGAAGAATGAACCTGGATCCTCATCTCTCAACTTATACAAAAATAGACTCAAGATGGATCAAAGACTTAAATCTAAGACCTGAAATCATAAAAATTCTAGAAAATAACATCAGAAAAACCCTTCCAGACACTGACTTAGACAAAGACTTCATGACCAAGAACCCTAAAGCAAATGCAACGAAAACAATGATAAGTAGGTGGGACTTAATTAAACTAAAAACTTTCTGCACAGCAAAAGAAACAATCAGCAGAGTTAACAGACAACCCACAGAGTAGGAGAAAATCTTTACAATCTATACATCCGACAAAGGATTAATATCCAGAATCGACAAGGAACTCAAGCAAAGTAGCAAGAAAAAACCAAACCATCCCATCAAAACATGGGCTAAGAACATGAATAGACAATTCTCAAAAGAAGATATACAAATGGCCAACAAACATATGAAAAAATGCTCAACATGATCAGGGAAATGCAAATCAAAACCACAATGTGATACCACCCTATTCCTGCAAGAATGGCTGTATTAAAAAAATTTTTAAAAATTATTGACGGGGGTGTGGTGAAAGGGGAACACTTTTACACAGCTGGTGGGAATGTAAACTAGTACAACAACTATGGAAAATAGTGTGGAGATTCCTTAAAATCTAAAAGTAGAATTACCATTTGATCCAGCAATCCCACTACTGAGTATTTACCCAGAGAAAAAGAAGTCATTATATGAAAAAGATACTTGCACACACATGTTTATAGCAGCACAATTTGCAATTACAAAACTATGGAACTAGCCCAAATGCCCATCAATCAATGAGTGAACAAACAAATTGTGGTGTGTGTAGTCAGAGCAACCTGGATCCAACTGGGGACCATTATTCTAAGTGAAGTAATTCAAGAATGGAAAACCAAACATCATATGTTCTCACTCATTAGTGGGAGCTGAGCTATGAGGATGCAAAGGCATAAAAATGATACAATGGACTTTGGGGATCTGGAGAAAGGATGGGAGGGGGGTTATGGATAAAAGACTATAAATTGGGTACAGTGTCTACTGCTCAGATGATGACTGCACCAAAATCTCACAAATCATCAGTAAAGAACTTACTTGTGTAACCAAACTCCACCTGTTCCCCCAAAACCTATGGAAATACAAAAAATGTAAACACCACTGTTCATGTAAGTGTTGAAAACAACAAATTGAGAATGAATACTGGTGAACTTTTTTGGGAGGCTTCTTCAAAATTTGTACTTCGCTATTCTGTTCATTTTCTACTCTCTGTAACAAAGTACAACAAATTCAGCAGCATAAAATAATAATCATTTACAGCTCACTGTTCTGTAGGTCAGGAGTCCAGCATGGCTAGATTCTCTGCTCAGGATATCACATGGCTGGAATTAAGGTTTTGGCCAGGCTGATTTCTTATCTGGAGTCTCTGGGAAGAAAGCTACTTCCAAATTCATTCAGATTATTGGGAATATCCAGTTCTTTATGACTGGATTACTCAGGTCTCCATTTCCTTGCTAACGTGATACAGCAATGACTTTAAGCTGTATCACTTATGTGCAACCCACATGTTGCCTCCTTCATCTTCAAGCCAGCAGTGATGCATTGAGTTCTTCTCATGTTTTTAATATCTGACTTCTGCAACCAGCTGAAAAAAATCTGTACTTTTAAAGTGCTTGCTTGATTAGGTCAGGCCCACCCAGGATAATCTTTGATTTGCCATATAATGTAACATTCATGGGAGTAATATCCCATTATATTCAGTTTTTACTCCCAGTCAAGGAAAGGAGATTATACAAAGGCATCTCTCATGGGAGGCAGTTAGCTTAGAATTCTTTGCACTATAGCTCTCACATGACAGGTTTTCTACTTAGTATCTCTTATGGTATCAGTGTAAATAAGCTGTGACTAAAAAGCTTACATATGTGAAGCAGTTTCTACTTATTCTTAACATCTTTTGTGTAATTTTAGACATAGCTTATTAGGAGGGAAGAAACAGCTATTTCATAGCCTGATGTATGAAGATAGATTTTTCTTTTTTATAATGTTGTCCTATATAAAGATATTTTATGAATTCCAAAACAAAGTAAGATAATCAAGTGATTTTATGAGCATTGAATACTAAATACTGAGCCCTTCAATGCTTTTTCTTCTCTTGGCTCCAGAGAATCTGACCAACCCAAGAAGAAATGCAGGAAAATCCTGGGCACCATGTCCTGGAGTGACACCCATCATCTTTATTCACATTCCTTTGGCCATAATTAGTCATGGGACTCCATTAGCTACCAGAGGGCTGGGAAGCATATTAGTTGGCTGAAAGTTACCTTCCCACCATGACTGGCACTACAGAAGAAAAGCACAAATCATTGACAGCTAATTTATGCCATACTTGGTTATAGGAAGTTATATGGTCAAGGTAATAAATCACTAATTAGAATAAGATGTAAGTTGGAATCATTGTAGATACATAACATCCTACTTGTGGCACTCCTAGGCCACTCCAAGGCCATAGCCTCATTGAAGTTCTAACTGATTGTCTTTGGCTTAGAGAGCCAGTTAAGAATTCTGCTTTCCATGATCATACTCATAATTCTGCTTTCCATGATCATACTCAATAAGTGGCTTATTAATAAGCCACTTCAATGTGCTTCCTTTTATTTCATTTTTCTCATGTACAAAGCAGACATTGTTCTATAGTTTAGCTGAGTACTGATCATTACAGGTTATCTGAGCCACTTTTGCAAACTCTCCTAAAGTGAGAAGATTTAAAAAAATCAACATAGTCTCCTTAACAGAAATATAAAATAAAACAAACATTAGTAAGATAGATTACGTGACATGACATTTTAGAAACCATGTGACAGTTTTAAAGCAAGGTACCCCAATTTTTTGTCACTCTTACATTGAGTAGTGATGTATGTTTTGTTCTCTTGAATTTGGGTGGGCTTGGTAATTCCTTAATGAATAAAATATGATGACAATAATGTTATGTGACTTCTGAGGTGAGGTTATAAAAGGCCAAGAAACTTCTACCCAGCTTCTTTGGAACACTCTTCTCTGTCAGGATGCTTTCTTTTGGATCCTGGCTACCATACTAAGAGATGCCAAAGCTACAGGGAGAGCTGTGTGTAGGTGATATAGTTGGCAGTCTGAGCTGATCTAAACTTTCAAATCATTCCAGTTCAGGGGCCAGATGTGAGTAAAGAAGGCATCCTGAAAAAGAGGTCCTTCAGTCCTAGTTATTAGAGCTTCCAGCTATTTCAGTCATCCCTGGATGCTCAAATCTTTCCAGCAGAGGCCCCAAACACCTTGGAGAAGATGCAAGCCATCCCCATTCTGCCCTTCCTGAATCACTGACCCTCAGCATCTGTAAGCATAATAAAATCATTGTTATTTTCGTCCACTATGTTTTGAGATTGTCATTAAGGCAAAAATAGCAAGTGGAGCAAAATTTGGTATCAGAAGTGGGGTACCATGTAACAAAACCTAAAACATGTGACTTGGTGTTGGTTGAAAGCTGGAAGGTCTTGAGGAATTTGCGGGCAATCTGTCAAGCCCCAAGAGCCCTGTTAATGTGGGCTTAAAAAGGAGTGAGCAAAACGTTATGGGAACTCAGAGGGAATGAGACCCTCATTATGTAGCAGTGGAAAATTTTTGATATTGACATTAGTGGAAATTCAAAAACTAGAAAATATACTTAAGGAAATGATGGTTGGGCTAAAGATATTTCCAGAACTAAATGTTAAAAGGGGTTGCTGGTTTCCTCTACCTATAAATCATAAGACAGGATAGAGAGAAATTAGGTGAAAAAGAAAAATGAATCATTCAGTTTTCAAGTAGTATTTAGAGGAACCACAAAACATTCAAAACTTTGTGTTTGAAAGTAAAGCTCTTTATCACCCTCCGTCTGTCGCAGGAAAGATAAAATGAGTCCAGGACACTTCCAGGAAAATATGGTCTTAGGATAAAGAAGAAATAAAACGTGGGACTATAAAACCTTTTGTTAGTCGCAGAAATGTTTACAGATGGTGCTTCATGGTTCTTCTCAGCCAAGAAGCCATTTTTATGCATACTCCTCAAAGACCCTCTCTGTTTAACAGTAAGACTTCCAGGAGTCTTAAGGGCATTGTTTCACAGCAGCCTTACACCAGATCCCAGGTACATAACATCTTATAATGAGATTTGGGGGTGTGAGCCCTATGCAATGGAATGAATTAAAAATTGAAGAATATAAGAAACTGACAAAGTTTTTAAAATGACTGTATAGGTAGAAATATCATTAGCTTGGACTGATAGTGAGAGAGACAAAACAAAACAATAGCCTCTTGGATCCCATATTTCAGTGGACAGGGAGGAGACTAAAAAAAGCACTCAGCAAACATAGTGTAATTTTTATGGAAAAGGAAGGGTGCCTAAAATGAAGAATCCAGAGTCTAGAGGTTGGAGCTAAAATCAGTGTAGAACAATTCTCATAAATTAGGATAGAAATATAACCTAGAACCTGGCAATATGTACCACCTGAATTTTTGAATTATTGTGATCCAAGGATAGCTATGTGCCTTCCATTAACCATTTATACCAAGAATGTCTATAATGTTTATCCTATGCACATACCTCCAGGTACAGTGGATGGTTGGGTGGTTAATACGGTTTGGCTCTCTGTCCCTGCCCAAAATCTCATGTCGAATTGTAATCCTGATGTTGGAGGAAGGGGCTGATGGCAGGTGATTGGATCATGGGGGTGGTTTCTAATGGTTTAGCACTATCCCCCTAGTGCTGTCTCAAGATAGAGTTCTCATGAGATCTGGTTGTTTAAAAGTGTGTGGCACCTCCTATCTCCCCCTCACCCCGTGCCCACTATCTTCCTCTGCTCTGCACATGTGAAGACGTGCTGCTTCCCCCTTGCCTTCCATCATGATTTTAAGTTTCCTGAGGTCTCCCCAGCCATGCTTCCTGTATGGCCTGTGGAACTGTGAGCCAATTATACCTCTCTTCTTTATAAACTACCCAGTCTCTGGTAGTTCTTTATAGAAGTGAGAGAATGTACTAATATAGTGGTAGATAGCTGGTCTCTTTAGTTCACCAACTTTTTGATTAAGAGGAATCATGCCTGATGAATATTATTTAAATCTTGATTGAATGACAACATTCTGACTTTGAGTCTAAGACTGATACTATAATGGGATGATCCTTTTAAGCACTATTGAGAGAGTGAGTGTATTTTTCATGTGGAAAGAATGTTAATACTTTGTGGGCAGAGAGTAAAATGTGGTTTTGAAATATGCTACAAAATTATTTGACACTCTTCCCTCAATAGGTGCTGATTATGTCTCTCCCCTTAAAACTTGGAGTTATTGTAGCTTCTGAGGAAAGGGCATGGCAGCTTCTGTCAGATTCTCTTGGAACATTCCCTTTTAGGTGGCTGTCTTGTGGAAACCATGTGTCATGCTGTGATTAGTCTGTACCACATGAAAAGGTTGCACATATTAGCACCTGTTAACATTCGCAGCTGAGACCAGCCTTCATGTCCATCTCAGTGAGATGCCTGATATTTTAGTGAACTCATCTTGGAAGTGGATCTTTCAGTCTCAGCTATTCTAGTTCCTACCTCTTGGAGTCATCTCTAGCTATTTTATTTATCCTAACCGAGGCTGGGAAAACAGAGACAAACCATTCCTACTGTTCCCTGTTATCTTCATCTGTTTTCTATTGCTTATAGTATAATAATTAGAACTGGGTAGTTTGTAAAGAAAAAGAAATTATTTCTTATAGTTATGGAGCCTGGGAAATCTAAGGGCAAGGAAGTGTTTGTGTTGAGACCCTGCTTGCTGGTAGAGTCTTGAGGTGACACAGGGTATCACATGGCAAGGAGGCTCAGCATGCAGCTGAGGTCTCTCTTCCTTTTCTTATAAAGCCACAAGTCCCACTCCCATGATAACCCATTAATCCAACAATGGATTAATCCATTCATGAGGGCAGAGCTGGCATGAGTCAAACACCTATTAAAGACTTCTCTTAGACTCTCAAGACAACCATATTGGGGATTAAGTTTGAACATGAGTTTTGGAGAGGACAAATATTCAAACCATAGCCCCTATCTGAATTTGTGACCTGCAGAATTCATAAACAAAATGGTTATGACATTAAGTGTGAGAGTAGTTTGTTGCAAAATAATAGTAACTGAAGCATTACAAAAGGATTATTTAAAAATACATGTATTCAGAATTTCATAGTAGTAGCCAGATATGCTGTAGGTAACAGAGATTGTCATCAGCATAATTGTCATCTCCCATGAGCTTTGCACATCTAACACCACCATAAAAAATGATGGTATTTGTAGATATCGTGTAGGTTGCATTTGTGTTGGACACATGCAGTGCACACAAACACATACACATATAAGTTTGCTAGGGCTGCCATGAAAAATACTGGTGACTTACCCCAGAGAAATTTATTTTCTCACAGCTTTGGAGGCTAGAAGTCTGAGATCAAAGTATCAACAAGGTCGTTTCCCTCTGAGACCTCTTCCCTTTGCTTGTAGGTAGTTGTCTTCTCCGTGTCTTTACATAGTTTTTTGTCTGTGCTAGTCTGCGTTCTAATCTTTCTTGTTATAAAGAAACCAACCATTGGATTAGGGTTCACTTCAATGACCTCATCTAACCTCAATTACCACTTTAAAGGCCCTATCTCCAAATACAGTCATATTCTGTGGTACTAGGGGTTAGGACTTCAATATATGAATTTTGGGGAAGAACAGAGTTATGCTCATAACTGTATCTATGTATCTATCTATTGATATAGAGATTTATAGATATCTATAGATATAAAGGTCTGCCTATCTATTGTCTGTCTATCTATCTATCTATCTATCTATCTATCTATCTATCTATCATCTATTTTTCTATCTGTCTGTCTGTCTTTCTATCCATCCATCCATCCATCCTCCAATCAGGAGAAGCTTCAACATTCTGGCTTAACTTTTACAAACCTATTTTGCAGTGTTTCCTCTTGCATTCTCTGAGACACTTGTTTTTCATTCTCCGGGAATAATTTCAAGTCTTTGATGAGCATATCATTTCTAAAAGAACAGTATCTATCTAGTGGTGTTTCTTCTAATTTTAACCTTTGAAGAAGGAAACAGGAAAAATCATCTAGCATTCTTCCTGTCTGTTATAGCTACATATTGGACAACAAGATGTCATCTTGCCGAGCAGGTTCTATAAAAAGTTTAGTTGTGTTTTTATTACAGGGGCACAAGATCTGGTTGCCAGAAATCCTAATTTATAAATGTCAACATTCTGAAACTTTTCAAGTTCAGAGTATACTTGGTGAAATGAATCCAGAGCCTTCAGAGAAAATGTCTGTGCTGTTTTTTTCTATTTAATTGTGAGAGAAGAAGCTCAAAATATTCACAGAAAAAGAACTGAAGGAGATAAAAAAACATTTCTTAGAATTGTTTCTTTTTCTACCTTGGACCTAATAAAAGAGAAAGAAAAAAGTGATGTTTCTGTGCCAGAGGAAGATGCCCATACACTGCAAATAGAAACTGTTTAGATAACAATGCAAAATGCCAAATATTGAAATGCTTTTTATATTAGCTGAGAATATTTCAGAACCACTAGAAGAAGAGGAATTATTTTGTGGAGTAAACCAAAGCTCTGTCTGTTTGAGGAATATGTTGTGTTCTTGCATGGAACACCATTAAAAATAATAAACCACATCAGTGGCAAAGGCTAGAATAAACTTCAGCTGGAGAGAATAAAGTTGGAATACTTTATGTCCCATGACTCCAGGTCAACCAGATCAAAGTTTGCAAGGCCAAACTTTCTCTCTGGATCCCGAGATATTTTTTTTTTTTTTTTCAGGCTGTGGGCTGGGACTCTGTTGCCCACTAGGAATGAATTATATTTTATACATTAATGTTAGTAGGCACAAGTGGGCTTAGAGGACTTGACGATACTAGCTTTCACGGATCTACTGCCGAGAACCACTGACTAAGGTCACCTTGGTCCTTTCTTCACAGTGTTCTAGGAATCTGTCAGTATCTCTTCTTTGCTCCTCCATTTTCAAAGTCAGATGAATAAGCAAGTTAACCAATACATCTTCCTCGTGTTCATTTGCTCTCTAGCTTTTCTCAGTGAATAATTTGTATGTGAGATGACATGGATGTTTTTCAGGGCTACTTAACTTTTCCCTGGACACTTTATATTTCCTTGCTGAGGCTCCCCTTGATCATCGTTTAAAGGTCTATCTGGGTTCTATTTTCACTGTCAGCATTTTCTCGCTTTCATTCTGGTAATTATAACTAGCAATTGTTTTTCCTCTGGTCTATGTTTTGACCTACTTACCGTATTACAACAGAAGCTTCAAGAAAACTAGGACCATGACTTTGCTGTTCAAAATTATACTTCTAGAATAAAAATTAGCAATCAATCTCTCTCTCTCTGTATATATATATAAAATATATATATATATATGGAAAAATGAAGGATAATGAGAAAACAGCTACACTACAGAGTTTCTTTTGAGGCTGTTATATTTTTCTCACTGACCACATTTAGTGCTAGTCAAAGATTCTGGTTTATAACAGAATTCAGAAGTCACTATGTACCTGTGGATTTCAGACAGAACTTACTTACCATAGGACTCACTTTCCAGTTCAAGTGACTAGGTAATTCTTAAGTTCTCTAATGAAAAAAACTTTACATTCCCTTTTTTCATTAGTGTACTCTTACCTTCATAGTTTTCTTAAATGCTAAATTGCAATTAGATAGATTTTCCAAAGTTTGTCTCATTACACTCATTACATTTAGTGGGAACCTTTGTGTGACTATTTTGGCCTAGATAGTTTAAAATGAATGAGATACATCATAGTTAACTATGTCAAGGAAAATTGATCGATTTTTGGGGTTTGTATAACACTTTATAATCAAAAACTGTAAAACAAAATAAAATAAAACTTTTACCTAATGTAGACATCTATATTAAGGAACTCCAAAATAACTTTTAAGAAAGAGCAAAGCTTATGCTTTGTAGTTTAGATGTCCCGGCTTATGTGAATCCTAAGAAGTCAAGATTGTGTTGGCTTCATTTTTATAAGTGTATTTGTTGTATTTGTCCTGAATTGCACGTATCAATTATGATTATAAAATTCTAAAATCTGGCTTCCACTAATCATTGCAGCTAAGCTATAATGACATCAAGAGGTTTACAACCTTTCTACTCTCAGTACATTAGTTGAAGAAGGGATTGTTCATCTGCATGGCAAATGTAATCCAGGAAGTTTCGGTGATATGGATAATTTTATCTCACATCATTCACACAAATTAATTCAATGTGTAGGATAGACCTATAGCTAAAAACTAAAACAATAAAGATTTTAAGAGAAAACAGGAGAATATTTTCATAACGTTTGAAAGGTTCATGAAAATGTCTTAACAGTTTTCACAAAACATGAACAATAAAATAAACAATGGTAAATTGGTCTGCTTATCAAAAGACCTCATTAAGAAAGGCAAAAGGCAAACCACAGTATGGGAGAAAGTATTTTCAAAATATTTATCCAACAGAGGTCTCACATCCAGAATAGATTTAAACATTTCTCCAAATCACATAAGAAAAATACAGAGAACTCTATTTAAAAATAGGAAAAGTCTTGGGAGGTGTATGTAACAACAAAGTGTACTTAGAGCAAACACATGTAAAGGTGTTCAACATCATTGCTCAGCAAGGTAATGGAAATTAAAACCATGGTTAGAAACAAGTACCCCACTACCAGCATAGTTAAATTAAGACTATCAATTACAAATGTTGGCAAGAATGTAGAATGATGGAAATTCTTGTACATTGTTGGTGAGATAGTTAAATGTTTTAACTACTTTGAAAAATGTTTAGCAGTATCCACCAAAATTACAGATGCCCCAACTCTATGATTCAGCAATTTTTTTCCTAGATATACACCAAAGAGAAATGAGTACATTCATAATGTGTACTTCCATTATGAAGTTTAAAATCAGGCAAATCTAGGCCAGTGGGAGAAGTCACAATAATGCCAGCCTTGCTGGGAGGGGCAGGTTTAACAGGAAAAGGAGCCAGTGAGAGCTTCTAAAGTTATGGTGATGCTTGCACATTGATCTGGGAGGTGATTCTGTGGGTATACACAAATATAAATAATTTATTATGCTGTACACTTAAGACTTATTTATTTTACTTTATGCAACTGATAACTCAACAAAACACATGTATTATGTGTTAATTACGTTTTCTAATTTTCTGTATTCTTGATGCTCCTGAGGCCTCACTGAGTGACTTCCCCTCCCAGAGCTAGCCAATTCTTAAACATAGTAACCTTTCATATGTAAATGAAACATCCAGTTCCCATACTCTGAACCACCTCTTCCATCTGGCTTTTCTACTCTAGGTGGCAATGTAATTCTATTCTTATCATTCTAGGGCCAGGTATTAGACAATTAGAGACAGTTACTCTCCCCTGGGGTCTTCTGATATTGCTCAAACTAGCCAATCCTAAGCCTGCTGAGCCCTGCCTTGCCTTTCCCGTGGATACCACAACAGGGGCTCCTGCCACGCTTTCCCCTCACTCATCCTGCCTCTTGACCAGTCCTGGTGCTTTCCTGTGTGGCTCTGAGTGACAATAACATGTCCCCCACCCCATGAGACACTGTAACAAACTGTATTTTCAATGACAATCATCTCATTATCTGTTGGCCTCACCATACCTGAATAATAATAAAAACTACATTTTAAAACACAACAAGCAAACAAAAATTGTAACACTTATATTTCTGTGAGTTATTCTTGTGGATAACCACAGTTTTATAAAATAGTTAATTATATAGTTTGGGTTAGATGTAAATAAGTAATCAGTCAATAATAAATAAAAACTTTTAAAAAGACACAGAGCACGTGACTACCAGGCTGGCAGGTGATAGTGGATGGTGAGGCCAAGTGGCATAAATATAAATGAACAGAAAATTTTTCAAATGTTTTCAAACAGTTTTAATGTACTATTTATAATGCTGTATATTTTAGACATTTCCATGTAATAATTAACATAGAATAATATAGAATAATATAGCATAATTAGAACTACTTATATATTGCAAGCAACAGAAGAGGCAAATCAAACAAAGGACGGAAGGAGGGAAGAAAGGAAGACAGGAAGAAAATTTTCAGGCTGATAAAACTGAGCCTGCATGGGAATTTCAACATTGCAAAATTATACAAACAGCATTATTGGACCTGATTTATTTGACCTGAAGGGTCATTTAGAAAGAGAAGAAGGAAAGGAATTGAGGGGGATAGGAATGAGGGTTGAGGAACTATTTGGAACAACAAAATGTGTGTTACAAAATTGTACTTGAAATATCTCTCTTCTCTGTCTCTTCAGATATTATTACTTCTTACTAGAAAAATCTGATCTGTGACTCAGACAATCTGACTATAGTATTTTAAAGATATTTGGCCCAGAAGTGGTGGCTCACGCCTGCAATCCCAGCATTTTGAGAGGCCAAGGCAGGAGTATCTTTTAAGGCCAGGAGTTCGAGACCAGCCTGGGCAACATAGTGAGACCCTGTCTTTACAAAAATAAAAAAATTAAAATAACCAGGTGAAGTAGCACACACCTGTAGTCTGTAGCCCCAACTACTTGTGAGGCTGAAGTGAGAGGATAACTCGAGACTGAGAGTTCAAGGCTGCAGTGAGCCATGATCAAATCACTACACTCCAGTGGTACGGGCAACAGAGTGAGATCTTGTTTCAATTATTTTTTAAATTAAAACAAAAAGGTATTGGATGATTCATGACTATACATATATATGACAACATCTCTTTTTTTGTTTATAGATAACACTGTGGTTTTATTTGTTTTGGATAAGCTAGTTTGAAATGCCTAAAGGTATAGTAAGTTTTCTACACATTTTCTCAGTAGCTTGTCCTTCTGTATTCTCACCATGATGACTGGCATTTATCTGTTTAGTTATTGGGATAGTGGGGAAATTGAAGTTCACAGTTTGATAAAGACAGGAAGGATTGACTATCAACTCCTCAAAAGACAGCTAAAATAACCTGCTATTCAAACAGCAAAATTTATTAAACCTACTGCAGTAAGGGAGGACATCGCCTTGACAGGGTCTTAGCAGTGTTTCAGAAAGGAGGGGTCAGGGGTAGAAATTTGCTGGAGTTTGGGCTCTGCGACAGAGTGCTTTAACATGGGTCTTTCCATGCACACATTTAACTGGAATTGGGTCAAGTTCATGATGTAATATTTTTGGTTTGATGGACACAGCAAGACATGACTCTTGAAGGAATTTTGGGTTAGTAAACAGTAGTTTGATAAATTAGCTGTTTGATCAAATGAACAACTCATTGTTCCTAGAGCAGAGCTCTTTACCCAGATGAGCAAAGTGTTTGTTCAAATCTATTGGCTTTTAGGAAATTCCTGGAGCCTGTAGTGAAGTTATTTATTGGTTTACAGCTTTATCTTCCTGGCAAAGAATTTCTTGGAATAGGAAAGTCATGTTGACACAGTGGCTCCAGATCTCAATCTTGATAAGCTGTGCAGATGCAGGTGGTCTCAGTTCTCAAAATTAAATGCAGAGGATGGTGAATGTCATTTTGTTGTAAGGACACTGAAGCCACTGGGATGTCAAGTGTGTTTGGGAAGGCTCAATTAGAAATAAAGACAATTTCCAGAATGTTTCAGGTGCATTCTAAGATTTAAAACTTGTCTGGAACTTTTTTGAATATGAGAAGCATTTTTCACCCCAGTGTATCTATGGTAACTGGTTATGTTTTATTTTATGAAAGCCAAGTTCTCTACTGCCTCAGGAGACCAAGAGTGGAAGCTTTCCATATTCTCCTTCAATTTATGACAATGTGGGAAATCATCTTTGTTACTTGGTGTTCTGTCTTCTGAGACAAATTATTTATGATTCTTTTGTTTGTGTATTTGCTTTCCCCCTATCCTCATACCACATGCATCGTAATTGAAAGGCATGACCTATCCTGCCTTCCAGAAAATAGGCTTTGATGAGCCCAGAATGTCATCACTAGGCAGCTGGCCCCTTCTCATAGTTCCTTCTTCCATAACTGAAGGCTGTTTAATCATCATTAGCCTTTGGTCCCCTGTAGGCTATTTGACATAAAAATAAATTTTGGAGACTGGACAAAGGAAAGTAAGGGCTCCTACCTGAGTCTTCTATAACCTCTTGGTCAACGCATAGGCTCCTAAGTGGAAAAGAGCTGGATTGAGTTGGAATGAGGATACTAGATCACAATGGAAGGGTAGACAGTTTTTGAGTGGCTGAAGGGCCACTGTTGCAGATGAGGACAAAAACCTTCTGATACAGTTTGGCTGTGTCCCCACCCAATTCTCATTTTGAATTGTAACTCCCACAATTCCCAAGTGTCATGGGAAGGACTTGGTGGGAGGTGACTGAATTATGGGGGCAGGTCTTTCCTGTGCTGTTCTCGTGATAGTGAATGAGTTTTATGAGATCTAGTGGTTTTAAAAATGAGAGTTTCCTTGCACAAGCTCTCTCTTTGCCTGCTGCCATCCATGTAAGATGTGACTTGCTCCTCCTTGCCTTCCACCATGATTGCGAGGCTTCTCCAGCCACATGGAACTGTAAATTCATTAAACCTCTTTCTTTTGTAAATTGCCCAGTCTTGGGTATGTCTTTATCAGCAGCATGAAAACAGACAAATATAGTAAATTGGTTCCAGTAGAGTGGGGTGCTGCTGAAAAGATACCTGAAAATGTGGAAGCGATTTTGGAACTGGGCAACAGGCAGAGGTCGGAACAGTATGGAGGGCTCAGAAGAAGACAGGAAAAGGTGGGAAAGTTAGAAACTTCCTAGAGACTTGTTGAATGGATTTGCCCAAAATGCTGATAGTGATATGGACAATAAAGTCCAGGCTGAGGTGGTCTCAGATGAAGATGAGGAACTTGTGGGGAACTAGAGCAAAGGTGACTCTTACGTTTTCACAAAGAGACTGGTGATATTTTGCCCCTTCCTTAGAGATTTGTGGAACTTTGAACTTGAAAGAGATGATTTAGGGTATCTAGCAGAAGAAATTTCTTCTTTTTTTTCTTTTTTTTTTTTATTGAGACGGAGTCCATTCTGTCACCCAGGCTGGAGTGCAGTGGCACAATCTCGGCTAACTGCAAGCCCCGCCTCCTGGGTTCATGCCATTCTCCTAGCAGAAGAAATTTCTAAGCCGCAAAGCATTCAAAAGGTGACTTGGGTGCTATTCAAGGCATTCAGTTTTAAAAAGGAAACAGAGCATAGAAGTTTGGAAATTTTGCAGCCTGACAATGTGATAGAAAGGAAAATCTCATTTTCTGAGGAGAAATTCAAGCCAGCTGCAGGCATTTGGATAAGTGATGAGGAGGAGTCAAATGTTAATCCCCAAGACAATGGGGAAAATGTCTCCAGGGCATGTCAAAGGTCTTCGTAGCTGCCCCTCCCATCACAGGCCTAGAGGCCTAGGAGGAAAAAGTGGTTTTGTGGGCCAGACCCAGGGTCCCTGTGGTGTGTGCAGCCTAGGGACTTGGTGCCCTGCATTCTAGCCACTTCACCATGGCTGAAAGGGGCCAACGTAGATCTCAGGATGCAGCTTCAGAGGGTGCAAGCCTCAAGCCTTGACAGCTTCCACATGGTGTTGAGCCTTCCATTGCACAGAAATCAAAAACTGAGGTTTGGGAACCTCTGCCTAGATGTCAGAGGATGTACGGAAACTCCTGGATGTCTAGGCAAAGGTTTGCTGCAGGGTCGGGGCTTTCATGGAGAACTTCTGTTAGGGAAGTGCAGAAGGGAAATGTGGGGTCAGAGCCCCCACACAGAACCCCCACTGGGGCACTGCCTAGTGGAGCTGTGATAAGAGGACCACTCTCCTCCAGACTCCAGAATGGTAGACCTACCAATGCCTTGCATGGCGCACCAGGAAAAGCCATGGACACTCAACATCAGCCTGTGAAAGCAGCTGGGAGGGAGGCTGTACCCTGCAAAGTCACAGAGACAGAGCTATCCAAGACCATGGGATCCTACTTACCTCTTGCATCAGTGTGACCTGGATATAATACATGGCATCAAAGGAGATCATTTTGGAATTTTAAGACTTAATTGCCCTGCTGGATTTTGGACTTGCATGGGCCTTGTAGCCCCTTTGTTTTGGCTAATTTCTCCCATTTGGAAGGGTTGTATTTACCCAGTGCCTGTACCCCCATTGTATCTAGGAATTAACTAACTTGCTTTTGATTTTACAGGCTCATAGGCAGAAGGGACTTGCCTTGTCTCAGATGAGATGTTGGACTGTGGACTTTTGAGTTTGTGCTGAAATGAGTTCAGACTTTGGGGGACCATTGGGAAGGCATGATTGGTTTTGAAATGTGAGGACATGAGATTTAGGAATGATATGATATGACTGTGTCCCCACCCAAATCTCATCTTGAATTGTAACTCCCACAATTCCCAAGTGTCATGGGTGGAACCCAGTGGGAGGTGATTGAATTATGGGGGTGGGTCTTTTCTGTGCTGTTTTCATGTTAGTGAATGAGTCTCATGAGATCACTTGTGTAGGAGTTTCCCTGCACAAACTCTCTCTTGGCCTGCTGCCATCCATGTAAGATGTGACTTGTTCCTCCTTGCTATCCACCGTGATTGTGAGGCTTCCCCAGCCATGTGGAACTGTAAGTCCAATGAACTTCTTTCTTTTGTAAATTGCACAGTCTTTGGTATGTCTTTATTAGCAGCGTGAAAAAGACAAATACATCTTCCATTTATGAGTAGTTTCAAAGTGATAGGTGTGTAGAACTGGCAGTGTTTTAATATTGACCTAGGAGATGATTCAATGGGTGTATACAAATATAAACAATTTGTTATAATGTACACTTAAGACTCTTATTTTAATTTAACTTATAACTCAATGAAACGTATGTGTTAATTACATTTTCTAATTTTCTATGTTCTTGAAACTCTGGCACCCAGGGGCTTACTGACTGAGGAGAAACTTCCTCTCCCAGAGTAAGGCAATTCTTAAATATAGTAAACTTTCATATGCAAATAGAAAGTCCAGTTCTCATACCCTGAACCACTTATTCCATCTGGTTGTTACACTCTAGGTGGCAATATTCTACCCTTTTCATTGCAGAACCAGGCACTAGATAATCAGAGACAGTTACTCTACCCGAGAGTCTGCTGATATTGCTCATACTCACCAATCCTACATAATACATAAAAGGAAATATTTAACGAACCCCAGCGTTCCTGGGGTTTGTGGATTTTGTTGGTTGTTTTGGGGCTCTCTCACTCTAATACATTGATAACCATATAGTATCACTCAATCCCCTTGTTGTTTAGGATTTGGAACTTACCTTCCCGAGATTGCCTAGAGATTTGCAGCAGGGTATTAGGAATGATTCAAGCAAGTGTTTTGAATGAGGTAATATTAGAAGGACAATCAAGATATTATCCAATTAGAAAGTAAACCCCCATCCAGGGGATCTACCTATTGGAGAAACTGTACAGGGAAATTAGATTGTAGTTGGAACTTGTACTCCCAGCTCTTTCCAGATTTATGACATTGTTACATGCCTTGGAGAATAAACTGGAATTTCAGGCTGCATTCTGGAAGATAACTTCTGCAACGAGATCTGAGATTCAACCCACTCCTATGTATGTCCTTATTTAAAGGCATTATGAATAACTTCAACTTGGATTGCTCTCTCCTGAATGGTACATTTTACTTTTCCTATGTTGTTAATGGGAGCGCTCTATATCTGACCTCTATCATGGTTATGCATTGTCTTTTCTCATCTCATACAATATTAACATCCTTTAAGCCCACAGACTTGATGCATTCATACAATTTTTAGCAGTTGACAACTATATGACAGTTCTGTGATAGTTACTAGGGAAGCAAAAGAAAAGACATCATATCTGTCCTCAAATAACCTATTGAACAAATCTGCATTTTACTCATGGCTCTAGCTTCTTAAGTCCTTCATATCTTGTCTTATATACTATAAACATTCCACAAATTAGATATCAAGTCTTTAGAGCCAGATGGAACTTCGTTGTTTCAGGATGTGCAATTTAAAGTCATCATACCTGAGTTTGGATCAGCTATCCAAAGATGAGTTTAGGAATCACTCTAAAGTTGAGTAACTATTTTATATATTTTTACAAATATAAATGAAGTATATCATATAAAGTTGTTAGCATTACATATGGCCTATAGCAGGTGCTCTACTAATACAAAGTTTTAATAACTATTATTTGGTTCAGGGGTTGCCAAACTTCTGTAAATACTTTTGGCTTTGTGGTCACTATTCAACTTTCACATTGAGGCACACAATAGCCATACACAATATGTAAATAAATGAATGTGCCTGTGTTCTAAGAAAACTTTCCAAATGAATACAGGTGGCTAGCTGGCTTTGGGACACAGACCATAGTTTTCTAGTCTGTGATATAGTTCATCTTTCCAAATTTATAAAAAAGAAAATTAAATCTGTGGCAGAAAAGTGAATTATCCTGCTTGCCATATACATGCTTGTCTTGTGAAAACAAACATATTTATACAATCTTTCCTGACAGTTGAGATGCTGATGATCAAACTTACTTGGTTAAGTTTAACTAGGCTTAAAGAATTGGACCTAAAGTCTAAGGTAATATCTATATCATAATTATTTGCCTCTCAGATAAAATGGAATTGTATTTCAAAACTTAAAAGACTAAGAAAACTGGATTGTACCAAGTAGAAAGGTATTAAGTTCAGTTTTCATTGAACACTGTCTTTAGTGTAGGGGAGTCCAGGGTCTTCCAATTTTTCAGGCTAAATATTGCTATGCCTTATTTTATATTTCTCAAATAGTACACGTTTCCTTCTCTTTTGATGTAAACATAATTTGTAACTTCTCTGCTTTGGCTGCATGCAGTAATTATAAAAAGAGCCTTTATGATAACTACAATAAGAAATAAACAGGCGTGAACCCGGGAGGCGGAGCTTGCAGTGAGCTGAGATCCGGCCACTGCAACTCCAGCCCGGGAGACAGAGCGAGACTCCGTCTCAAAAAAAAAAAAAAGAAAATAACTTCACATTTTAAGAGAGGTCCACTCCATACTTTTTCCACTGTCATATTCATGGCAGACTGGTCATATGCATTTTGGCAATGTCACTTTTGTTGTTTTTAAATACTTCTCTTCAAAGGTATATAACTAGTTTACAGTTAAAATTACAAACAAACATACCTTGGTATATATGGTATTTAAGGGCAACAATTCCAATGTATGGAAAAGGAAGGTGTTTGTTTGTTTGTTTGAGACAGGGTCTTGCTGTCGACCTGGCTGGAGTACAGTGGCATGACTGTGGCTCACTGCAGCTTCGACTTCCTTGGCTCAAGTGATCCTCCCACCTCAGCTTCCCAAGTAGGTGAGATTACTGGAGTGTGCCACCACACACAGCTAATTTTCTTTTCCTTTCCTATTTTCTAAAAATTCATTTATACTTTTGTAGGGATGGGGTTTCACTATTTTGCCTGGGCTGGTCTTGAACTCCTGGTCTCAAGAGATCCTCGCACCTCGGCCCCACAAAGTACTAGGACTACAGGCGTGAGCCACTGTGCCTGGATGAAAGGAATGGTCTTACTATTGACACATTTCCTCCAGATGTTTTATTTTTCCCTTGAAGATATAAAACAACCTCAAGTTCCATTAAGTGAACAATCAAGGTACAGAAAACTGTGTATGCAATATTAACTTTTTAAACAGGGATGTGTGTGTGTGTGTGTTGAGAGGAATTGAGAAATTTGTAAGAGTGATTTGTCTCTCAGAAGGCAAACAAGGAAAGAGGTTCAGGGAAACTTTTTTTAAATTTAAATTTAAATTTTATTTTACTTTAAGTTCTGGGATATAGACGCTGAACATGCAGGTTTGTTACATAGGTATCCATGTGCCATGGTGGTTTGCTGCACCTATCAACGCGTCATCTAGGTTTTAAGTCCTGCGTGCATCAGGTATTTGTTCTAATGCTCTCCCTTCCCTTTTCCCCAACCCCCTGATGTGTCCATGTGTTCTCAATGTTCAACTACCACTTATGAGTGAGAACATGCAGTGTTTGGTTTTCTGTTCCTATGTTAGTTTGCTGAGGATGATGGTTTCCAGCTTCGTCCATGTCCCTGCAAAGGACATGAACTCATTCTTTTTTATGGTTGCATAGTATTCCTGGTGTATATGTGCCACATTTTCTTTATCCAGTCTATCATTGATGGACATTTGGGTTGGTTCCAAGTCTTTGCTATTGTAAATAGTGCTTCAATAAATATACGTGTGCATATGTCTTTATAGTAGAATGATTTATAATCCTTTGGGTATATACCCAGTAATGGAATTGCTGGGTCAAATGGTATTTCTGATTCTAGATCCTTGAGGAATCACCACACTGTCTTCCACAATGGTTGAACTAATTTACCCTCCCACCAACAGTGTAAAAGCGTTCCTATTCAGAGAAACATTTTCATCTGATTACCCTTTTACAATTTTTAAATGTTACATTGATGTATAAATAATGTATTCAAAAATTATATTTAAAAAAGCACGCCCACACCCCAGGGCCTAAGACTCAGCTCAGTCCTACTGATTGCAATCTTTGAGGATTGGATCCAGGCTTTTGAAATTTTAAACTACCCAGATCATTCTGATTATCATCTGCATTTAGTAACCACTCGTCTACACCATTCACTTGGTTCTTATTTTCTAGTATTAAAGAGAATATACCTTCTTTGGGAGGCCGAGGCAGGTGGATCACGAGGTCAGGAGATCGAGACCACCCTGGCTAACATGGTGAAACCCCATCTCTACTAAAAATACAAAAAATTAGCTGGGCATGGTGGTGGGAGCCTGTAGTCCCAGCTATTCTGGAGGCTGAGGCAGGAGAATGGCGTGAACCCGGGAGGTGGAGTTTGCAGTGAGCCGAGATGGTGCCACTGCACTCCAGCCTGGGCGACAGAGCAAGACTCCTCTCAAAAAAAAAAAAAAATATATATATATATATAAAATATATATATATATATAAAATATATATATAAAATATATATACACACACACACACACACACATATATCTTTTAACCCCATAATAGGAGGAGCATACAATAACTTATTATCCTAGTTTTCCTATAATTCCTTGCTCAGAGGGAGTATCTAATAAATACTTGTTGATGAGATTAATGCAGAATAATAATTTCCATTCCTTTAATGCATTTCATCCCAATCTGAAAGAATTTTTTAAAAAATAAGTTAAACATAGCAGATTATGGGACTTAAAAATGACCACGTTCAATACAGGAAGGACAAATGCCAACAATTGCTAACATTAATATCCTCTCACCAAAGGCCATTGGTATAACCAATCTGTAAAGATAAGTAGTCAAGCACAAAGCTAAGACTGTAGGACTTAGGGATGTGTCAGACTTCAAATCGACATGAATGAGTAGAAGGAGCACCTAAAGGAAAGTGTGTGTAAATAGCCGGTTCCAGAGAAGCCTCATTTGTTATAGAAAAGTATATTTTGTAATTTTTACTGTGTAAGACTTCCAACTCTTTTGGAAGAGTTGATAATTGGAATTATCTGTTCTTTAAGTGTTTTATAAAATGCCTACATAAAAGAGTCTAGGTTTATATCCTCTCTCTGTCCCAATTTCTTTTTCCCTCTCTAGTTTGTTCTTATTTTCTTCCTTCCTCACTCCCTCTTTCCTCCACTTATTCCCTTTCCTCATAAGGCATAGTATTGTCTTCCTATTTAGGGTGACATCTGTGGCATTCCCATAGCAGCTCCCAACTTTCTCATCTACCATGAATCTTATGTTAGTTAAACTGTTTATAGAGACTGCTGATGTAATTGCTAAGGCTGTGTGGTCACCAGAGAACAGCTGATGCCCATCCATTTTTCTTCTTCCAGATGCAATGAAACAGTACATTCCCATTGCATCCATGAAGCCATTTGGGAATTCTAAGAAAGTTTTTGGTGGCCTTTCAAAGTCCCGCAGGATCCCAGTGCTGTCATACACTTTGAAAATGACTCTCTTTTTATTCCCAGTGATTAACCACCTTATTTAAAGAATAAATATTCTTTATTTCATTTAATTCAGTTATGTAGGTGAGCATTTCTCTGAGGCTCTATTTAAAAATGTTTTAGTTGAGCTTAATTTGTGGTGGGCATTTTTATAGAATATATGATTCTCTTTATGGGTATTTTTATTCCATTCATGAAGTTTCATCTTCATGACCCAATCACCTCGGAGAGGCCCCATCTTCTAATATCATCACATTGGCGATTAGGTTTCAACACAGAAATTTTTGGAGGATGCAAACATTCATAGATAGAATATCATAAAGCAGTGAATGACAACAAAACTTATTGGTAACAGAGATATATTTTAATAAGAAATTTCCAATGTCATTATAGTTTGGGTAGAATCTTTGACTTTTACATTTCTGTATGCTAAATGTTGGTATTTGTGGTGGTAACATAGTGGGCATGGGCATATATAATAATTTAAAACACAATATCTTTTGAAATCTAATACTTGTTAAATAAGTAAAAGTATGTTTCATTCAAAACAGACATTTATTATCAATTTTAAATATTAAAAAATTCTCACCTTAACGTGTTTATCAGTAATTTAAAAAAAGCATTTGTAATCTATTTACAATTTGGTGTAATCATCTGTTTAACATCTGTCTTCCCATGAGAGAAGATGCTATGTTAATTTAGTTCTCCCAACTAGCCACGAGCACATCTTGGCATAAGTCAGAGACATTTGTTAAACGCAGAATGAAGCATGTCTTTTCCCATACTTCCAGAGGTGAAGGAATCTGTAATTACTGCTCTTTACCTCATTTTTTCTCCCCTTCCCCGGCCCCTTAGACTGCTCCTTCCCATGCGTCTATTATCCGTACTCTTTCACCTAACAACTCTTCCCCCGCCCCACCCCAGGAAATTTGTGTTACTTTATGTGACCAAGCTCACCTTTTGGCCTTCACTTGACGTAATTACTCATAGTGCTCTCTTCTCCATCAGAGTTCTGGACTCCAGTCAAAGGGAAATGGAGTCCTAGCAGGGATGGGAGTTTGGGAGGGGAGAAGGAAATGAGCCTGATGCCCCAGCACTGCCTCTCCCAGCCTTCTACGCAACAGATTTCACTCCATTCAGTGATGTGCTCCAGACATCAGGAGAATATCAGGGTGACTCATGCATGCAGGCAAAAGGAGTTCTCACTTGGCTGGCTTTCTACTGCTTCTTAGATTCTTCTAGGTGGCCCTCCAGAAATCTGGCTTCCATTGCAAAGGTTTCTGATTTTTATCTCACTCAAGACTAAGAGTATCTCTGTGTTAGTTTTCTTTATATATTTAACTATAAAGAAAATAAAGGCATTTTCAGGTAAGTGAATAAACACATGTCAAAGAAAACAGCAAGAACAAGAAGTAACATTAATGAAGCAATGCTTGAGAACAGCAGACAACACCAACATACATTTTAGGGTTGACTTTTAGAGAAAAGAATTATGATCTTATGTAGAAGATCCAAATTTTAAAGAAACAGAAAAGAGATGATAAAGGTAAATACATGAAACAATGCTAAATATATGCTTATGAATAAAATAATAAAGATGATAATGATCATCAGTGGTATTTTCAAAACACAGAGTAATGGAATACACGATAACAGTAGCATATGAATGGTCAGGAAGGTAAAAAAATTAAAGTGATCTAAATTCCCTTTAGTTTCTGTAAACAAAATAAGGTATCATTTAAATTTAGACTTTAAAAACTAAATATGTATATTGAAACTTTAAGAATACTGAAACAACCAGAACAGAGTTTATGACTACCGGTTATAAACACATAAATTGGTTAAATATAATCAATTCAATACAAGAAAGAAAAGAAAAAGATGCACAGAACAGGTAAGGCAATTAGCACCACAGACTGAGATTTAAACTCAAATGTACCACAACTTACATTAAGTATACACAGACTAAATGTTTTGGTTAAATGATAAAGATTATAATACAGAAAATAATACAGTGATTTCCTATTTATAAAATAACATTTTTAATCATAAAGATATAGGAAGGTTGAAAGTAAAGCAGTAGGAATAGATTTAGCATACAAAATTTAAGTAAAAGCGAGTTAATACAGCTATTTTAACGCCAGACAAAACAGATGTTTGGAAAAGCACATTAATAGAAATCTGGAAGTCACTTCATAATAATAATTATAGTTCAACACGAAGATAGTTCAGATTTTTATGTGCCTAATAATAGTCTCAAAATACATAAAAACAGTTGAAATAACTAAAAAAGTAATAGATACATTTACAGCATAGTGAATTTAACAAACCTGTATCAGCAATTGATAGATTAGAAAATTAGCAAATTGAATCCAATAATGTGTTAAAAAAATTAATGCAGCATGACAAAGATAGGTTAATCCCAGGAATGTAAGTTTATTTTAACATTTAAAAAGCAATTATTATTGTATTAATTTAAAAAAATTATTCTATAAATAAAAAACTTGGTAAAATTAAACATATATTCAGGTTTAAAAGTTTTAGTCAAAAGAAGGAAAATTCTTAAACTGAGAAAGAATATATTCAAAAAGCCTAAAATGTACATAATAAATAATTCTAAAATCTTAGAATCTTTCCCTTTGAGAATAAGTATTTAAAATCGACCTAGAGATGTGGGTTACTCCAGTAAGGCAAGAAAATAAAACAGAATGTAAGAGACTAGGAAAGGAAGACACAAAATTCTCATCATTTCCATGTGACATATTGTTAATACAGAAAATACAATAGAATTTACAGAAAAATTATTCTAGTAGAGCTTAGCAGTACAGCTACATACCAAAACAATATGCAAAAATCAATTGGATTTTGATACAACAACAAAATAATGGGTAGAAAAAATTTAAAAATATTTCTTAACAATTGCATCAACAATGTCAAGTACCTAGAAATAGGTGAAACAATATGCAAAACTTCTACAGTGAACATTACAGAACATTATTAGAGATATATAGAATAACTTAAAAAAGTGACAGATATACCATGTTCATAGATTTGGAGGCTCAATTTAAATATATCAATTCCTCTCAGATTAATGGATAGATATAATCTCAGTGAATATTAAAGCATCCAATATTTTTCAAGAGAGACCCTATAATAGTAAAATTCAGATACAAATTTAAAAAGCCTAATTTTTTAAATTGTTGAAGAAAAACAAGCAGGAGAAAGAACTTTATTAGATATAAAAGCCTGTTTTAAGAATTATAAAATGATATTAAAGGCATTGATTTTAATGTCAATGCAATGGAATTAAACATCTAGAATATATGCATATACATATATTAACACTTAAAGACAGTGTATATTTGTACACCGATTTTCATAGAAACATTATTTACAATGGCCCAAAGGTGGAAACAACCTAATTGCTCATCAACAGGTGAATGAACAAAATATGGTATACGCATACAACTGAATATTATTCAGCTTTTGAAAGGAAGAAAATTCTGACACATGCTGCAACAAGGAGGAACATTGAAGACATTGTGCTAAGTGAAATAAACCAGACAGAAAATATCATATTATTCTCTTACATGGGATACCAGGTATAATAAAAGACATCGATACAGAAAGTAGAATGGTGATTTCCAGAGGCTGAAGAGAGCTGTAATGAGGAGTTATTTAATGAGTACAGAGTTTCAGTTTGGGAAGCTGAAAAAGTTCCGAAGATAGATGGTGGTGATAGTTGTACAATATAAATATACTTAATGCCATTGAACTATACATTTAAAAATGATTAAAAAGGAAAAATACATATAACATATATTTTACTGTAATAAAAAAAGGACAGTGATAGTATCATAGAGTAAGTGATGGCACTTTTATTTTTCTTTAATGATTTATGCTATGAAACAAAAATGAGTTCCAGGTAAATTAAAAACCTATACAAAAGAAAAACAGCAACATGTCAAGACTATAACATGAACTTTAGTATAAGAAAACAACACCAGAAATTAAATTAAATTAAAATTAATTAAAAATCAGAAAAAGTGATGACCAAATCGAAAAAAAATATTCATTTTCTCGAACCTGTTGAACTAAACATTAAGATCTTTACATTGTAAGTTATGTAATTGTACCTTACCCCCAAATTAGAATCATTGATTGGGAAATATAGGAAAAGACAAAGTTTTTTTTGAGTGGAGTTTCTAGAATCAGTAAGCTAGAATGATAGGAGATGCCGATCTCAGAGAGAATGCTTAAAAGTGATATTTTGGATATGGTGCAAATTTTGGGAATGATAATCATTATACAAGTTGGAAGCTGAACTGGGCTGGAGGAAAATATAACTGTCAATGAGAAAGTTAAGAGAAAGAGAGATCTGAGTCATGGCTGAAGTATCGAAGTGTATCTCAAGGGTCATCAAGAAAGGTGATCAGGTAAAAGGTGGAGACAGCTATTGTGAACATCTTAATATCTTTTTAAAATAAGAAAGATACATGGGAAATTAGAAAATGACATAAACAAGGAAGCGGATCGTGCTTGTTATAGACAATGACGTAAACTTCAAAATCTAAGATTCAATTTTTTGTGTGTAGGCAAAGGACAGTAAATAGCTTGGAAGTGAAAGGGAGGCAAAGGATAACTCTGCCTCTTTCTTAGCCCTCAGGTGTTAGGGGTATGGGTGCAAAACAGTCACCCTCCACTTCAGAGGGTTCGGGAGAAGTGGTAGCTTCACAGATAGCCCGTATTCAGTCCAGTAGAAAAAAAAGTCAATGAAAACTTCAAAAAAATTTAGAATTTTGAGCAGTTTTGTTTATAAGTCTCTACATTTTGGAGGGCAGAGTGGAAGGGTGTGGCAGGTTGGTGAGAATAGGCCAATTAGTTGAATGCACAGATCAAGTGTGGGAATTCGGATGAGGGTGATGACGATAAAGAACTGAAGGATGGGAAGTAGGGGCTTCGTGTATCACAGAAGTAAGCAGAGATGAGAACTTTAATGTAAGGTTGTAACTTCCCTTTTTGTAGCTGAGACATAACAAGCTCTGCCTGGAGCTCTTGCATGCTCTATTCTTTTCAAAACGGGGCAATGTCAAAGAGATATCTGCACTGCTGTGTTAATCGTAGAATTATTCACAAAAGCCAAGACCTTGAATCAACCTGAATATCCATCAACAGATGAATAGATACAGAAAATATAGTATATACACACACAATGGAATACTCTTCAGCTATAACAAAATAATGAAATCCTGTCATTTGCAGTAACATAGATAGAACTGGACATGAAATTAGCCATATGCAAAAGAACAAATTAACATCATCTCTCTTTTAGAGGAATCTCAAATAATCAAAGGTATAGAAACAGAGAATAGAATGTTGGTTGCCAGGGGCTGGTGGGAGGTGTGGATGAAAGAATATAAAGTTTCAGTTATGCAAGATGAAGAAATCCTAGTGATCTACTGCACAGCATGGTGCCTATAGTTAGCAATATTGTATTGTACACTTAAACATTTCCTAGGAAGGTAGAGCTTGTAAGTGTTATCACACACGCACACACAATGGCAATACATGGAGAGTGCAGGAGGAAACTTTTGGAGGAGATGGATAGGTTTAAGGCATAGATTGTAATGATAATTTCATGGTATTTACTTCTCTCCAGCCTCCTAAAGTTGTATATATTAAATTCATACAGATTTTTGTATGTCAACCATACCTTATTGGGACAATATCAAAGTGTCTTAAAGATAATGACCAACAAAAGTGCTCAGTATTCTATCTCATGAGGATGTTTTAGGGCCTTAAGAATATTGTCAAAATTTTTGATACGTGACACCAGCTGAAAGACATAAACTATGCTGTTGGTGCTGGGAAATATATACCATCAACCTTTATTTTAAATCATTTTTTATTGCCTCATTTAGTGCTCAGATTTTAGGCTGGATGTAAGATGGAGAAGTGAATTCAGCAAGTGGCGATGTTGGTTACATTTTTAATCAGGAAAGGGTGAAATATGACCTTATCTGTCTTTATGCTTCTATAATATATTAGAGCATCCATCCTTTGAGAAAAATGATTATAATTTAGGAGATATAGAAAATATATAACACTTGTGAATTTTAAGATTTTTACTGTTATTTTAAAACTCATGTTTTTGATATTTTGATTTTGATCTATTTTAAAAATCTCTTATATTTTTGATAGCTAATGTTGATGAAAGAACAACTAAAGGCGTACTATGCTTTCCTTAATGAGCATTGAAAGTGTTGGTGAATGAAAAATCCTCAGTGACCAAGACATTTTACAGCAAGAATATGGAAGGTTGACACAATCCTTCTCCATTCCCAGTTTGGCTTCTTTTGCTTGATATATCAGTCTATTGAACTTGGTTGGGGAATAATCATTTGGATTAGTCCACTCTTTTTACATGATACAATGGTGCCTCTTGAAAGAAAGGGAATGTAGCTGACAGTTTCGGGAAGAGTTCTATGAGTCACTCCCTATATTATTACTTGCAATCTTCACAATCCTCTGTTGGAGCTATTATTATTGACAACCTTACGGTTAAAGCAACTGAGGCTCAGAAAGGTTAAGTGAATTGTACAAGGGTGTGTAACTCATAATGTTGGAATTGGGACTTGAAGAGAAAAGGAAATATTTCACCTCTGCATTTTTGGGCTCCCAGGAAAAAATAAAACTTATTTAAGATCTGAGTGACAAGAGTGAGAGATATCAGCAAACAAAGTCTGTAAGTCGGGGCGGGGTGCCCTGGCCTCTCATCCAGGATATGTAGATTCTAAATTCCTTTACACAAATGATGTATACCGTTGTACAAATAATTTATTTCATCAACTGCCCAGGGGGAGCCTGAAAATGCCCTACATGTGTTATAGGATCACCACAAGGATCAGATAAGATAATTTATATCAAAGTGCATTGTAAGGGATGGGGCCACACAGATGCCCTTGGTGGTGGCGTTTTCTCATCCCTGACTTTCTCAGGGATGAGCTGAGTGAGGAAGTATTGCATATTCTGGTATGGATTTGGCATTTTTATGAAAAGTAGAAGTTACTGAGTTGAGATTTCATTGGGTTCCCTAATGCATGTGTATGTGAGTCCTGCAGGAGGGATGAGAACCTCGCTAGTCATCAGCTGTTTATTGTAGAGGTGTAGGTTGGCAGGCACCACAGCCAAACTAAGCTGCCACTCTCTGAGGTATCCCAGCAGCAGGATGAGCAAAGGCATGAAAGCTAATTGTTTTTTGGATATTTAATTAGATATTTCTCAAGGGAAGGCTACCCAGAGTCGCTTCAAATGATAACAAGCATATAAGTATTTATTACATTCTTAATATGTGCTCATTCATATGCTAAGGTATTTTTATGCACTTATTCCCTGATCTCCCAAACAATTCTATGTGGTAGGTACTATTACTGTTTTCCTTTTTTTTTTTTTTTTTTTCCCAGAAAGGGTGGCTGAAACTTAAAAGCAAGAAAATTGCCCAGGGCCCCACTGTTAGTGAGAGACAGAACCCAAATTAGGTACCTGACTCTAATACTTGTAGGCTTAATCATTAGAGAACATCTACTAGTAACAATTATTTAATTAAATGGGGTGAACTTGAGTGTTTTCTGCATAACAGATATTCTCTTATCAAGGGGAGTTTATCTATTAGGTGTTCAAAGGGTAATTATAACAGAGAAAATTGCAATTAGAGAATAATAAATACCATGTTAGAAATAACCTAGAGACAGCTGTATCAGTTGGGGTTCAACCAGAGAAGCAGAATATTCACTGATTGATACACTCATTGATGCATTCATTGATTCCTTGATGTATGTATGTATCTGTGTATGTGTGTGTAAGTATTGATTTGTTTATTATGAGGAATTGGCTTGTGCAATTGGGCCTAGCTAGGCAAACCTGAAATCCATAAAACAGGCTATCAGGAAGGGCTGGCTGGGATTCTTAGGCAAGAACTGCTGTCTTCAAATACAATTTATTTTTCATCAGGGAAGCTCCAGCTCTGCTCTTCAGGCTTTCAGCTGATTGAGTTAGGCCACCTAGAATATCTAAGGTAATCTTCCTTACCTAAGGTCTGTTGCAAACTTTAGTTACGCCTACAAAATACCTCACAGCAACACCTAGAACAGTGTTTCGTTAAATACCTGGGAACAATAGCCAAGTCTGATTGACACATAAATGCAACCATCATAGCACCTCACTCAGAGCAGGAGAGAAGGAGTAAGACATTAAGAAAAGTTTTGTGGAAGAATCTATTTTTAAAATGATTCTTAAAAGATAGGTTGAAATTAGCTGGAGTCAAAGAGGAGTACAGGAGTTCCAGGTTGACACGGGAATCCACAGCTCTCAAGATTACTGGATTATAAACCACTTGAGGGGAGCAAGGCCATGGGGCTCTATCGTTCACCTCTGCTTAACCAACACCTGGTCATGAACAAGACAGATTATTCTTGGGAAAATATAAATGGAGTTAAAAATAACTGTCATTCATCCTGGAGACTTCAAGTAACAGACGGCTTAGAGCCAGGCTTTCCAAAAAAGAATTTAGAGAAGAAAATAAATTTGGGAGGTATTCCAGAGGGCATCCAGTGAGGACTGTGCTGGACTGTGGTTCCACCTCCATGGCAGGTGCAAAGTTTACTGCCCCTTGGCTGCAAACCCCTCCATAGCTTCCCACTTACATGCCTGTATTTCTGGGTTCCATCACTATGCACCTGTGGCTGCTACCACTACTGCTTCTGCTAATGCTGTCATCAGAACTGATGGCTACCACGTGTGGTCCTGTGGTAGGTATTCCGTACGCTTACATAGATGTTTACAATAAGCACGTGAAAAGGTATTATCTTCATTTTACAAGTGTGAACTTTGAGGCTGTGTGCGAACATCTGTATTTGTGTGTATTTTTCTTTATGTCATTACGAATCATCAGAATTTTTCATTTCTCTTGCCACTAGAATCATACCTGTACTAGTAAGACAGAAACCTTATCAAGTGTGAGCCATCAAATTGAGTGACCTTTGTATAGTTTAACTCTGTCTTAGTTCTGTCTTAGGTGTTAGCACACCTGGGTTAAAGGTTTTACGTCTTCTGCCAAGACCTATGTAACGTTTCTGGATCTCACTGCCTACTTCTTTCGAAAAAGCACAGTAATGCTTTCTCTGTCTGTCTTACCAATGAATAGTATCGACATTTTAATAATATTTGTTTTTCCAGTCTATGAGCTGGAAATATCTTTCCAATTTTTTGTGTGTCCTCTTCAATTTTTGTCATCAATGTTTCATAGTTCTCTTTATATAAATCTCTCACTTATTTGGTTAAATTAATTCTAGGTAGTTTATATTTTTGCAGCCATTGTAAATAGGATTACCTTCTTTCTTTTTTTTTTTTTTTTTGATTGTTCACTGTTGGCATGTATAAATGCTACTGATTTTTCTACGTTGATTTCGTATCCTAAAACTTTACTGAAGTTATCGGTTCTAACAGTTTTTTGTGGAGTTTTTAGATTTGTCTAAATATAATATCATATCATCTGTGAACCAATAGGTATATGAAAATATCCTCACCATCACTAATTGTCAGAGAAATACAGATCAAAACCACAGTGAGATATCATCTCGCCCCAGTTAAAATGGCTTTTATCAAAATGACAGAGAATAATGAATGCTGGCAAGAATGTAGAGAAAGGCGAACCCTTGTACTCTGCTGGTAGGAACATAAACTAGTACAGCCACTATGAAAAATAGTACGGAGGTACCTCCAAAAAATAAAAATAAAACTACCATATGATCCAGAAATCCCTCTATTGTTTGTCTATCCAAAAGAAGGCAAATCAATATGTCAAAGAGATATCTGCAGTCCTATGTTTATTGCAGCGCTATTCATAACAGCCAAAATATAGAATAAACCTAGGTACCCAGTAATGGATGAATGGACAAGAAAATGTGGTATGTAGGCACACTAGGATATTATTCAGCCAGAAAAGAATAAAATCCTATTTTTTGTAGCAACATGGACAGAACTGAAGTTCGCTGTGTTAAGTGAAATAAGCCAAGCACAGAAAGACAAATATCACATGTTCTTACGTATAAGTGGGAGCTACAAAACTGAATCTCATGAAGATAGAAAGCAAAGTGATTACTAAAAGCCTGGAAGTGGGTTGGGGGAGGGATGCAGCATAAAGAGAGGTTGATCAATGGGTAAAAAGAGACAGTTAGATGGAAGAAATAATACCTAGTGTTTAATAGATAGATCAGTAGCTTGGTTATAGTTAACAGTAATCCACTGTAAATTTCAGAGTAGCTAGAAGAGAATAATGGAAATGTTACTAGCATAAGAAAAGATAAATATCTAAGGTAATAATTATCCCAAGTAATCTGATTAGATCCTTGCTCATTATATGAATGTATAAAAATATCACGTGTACCCTGAAAATATGTACATTTATTATGTATCAATATTAACCAATGTTATGAGATGGTAGATCACAATCATATATTACCACCACCACTATTGCTGAGACTCCACTACCAACATCAGCACCAAAACAAAATTCACTGAACCTTTGTATAATATGAGCCACGCACTCTTCAAGGTGCTTTATATCGCACTCTGACCTTTGAGGGAAGCCTATTATCCCCATTTTATAGGTGAGGAAACTAAAGCACAGAGCAATTAAATAAATTGCTCAAGGACACAGGGTTTTAAGTCTTGAGAAAGGATTTTAATGCCGGTAGGTCTACTTGCTGCTTCTTCTCTTCGGCCCATGGAAACCTCCCCCAGAAGACACAATTTTTCTTCTGGGTGAGCACCATGTACTAATGTACCAATGATATTTTCTAGACACCTTTGCATCCTGTTTTAAAAAGAAAAATTCAGCTGAAAGTCCATAGAAGAAAAGTACAGTCATTTTGCACATTTTGGATGCCTGCATTTTAACCTTTGGCCACAAATAGATAAAACGGCTGCTTGAACTTACTGGTAGCAACTTAGACTGGTGATTCAGAGGACACATGGTAATATTTCTCAAGAAGATGAAAATTGGAACTTGCAAAAATTTATCAAGGATATTCTTCAAAGACTCCGGGATCCTTTTTGTTATATGATTTTCACAGTGACTGGTAAAAGAGGGGCCATTTATCTCTAATGCTCTCATTTTGAGAAGTACACTCTGATCTGTAAGATAGCAGATGTGACTTTTTAGTCTTTTTATCCAGGTATATTACACTGACACCCATGAATGCCAAAGGAACAAGTGAAAAAAGTATATATCTATTAGAATGAAATCAAAGTTTTCTGAAAATGGAAATGGATCTATTTTAGGATTCTCCAGTGAAGGCAGTCACCTTATCAGGGTGCAGAGAAAGAGTTGGAGTTGGAAAAGTTGATGGTGAAACTTTTTAAAGATTTCACCAAGTTTGGCTAGAATTCTTATTCTCCAAAGATCATCATTATTAGTACTCCAAATACATTCAGCTTTAACCAGGCAGTTTTTCTCCAATCAATTTCTTCGGTTTAAACTGTAGAAGGGGTCACATGGTAAAATCTCTCTGATTACTAAAAATGTGCATATGTTCTGGTCTAGTTCCTTCCTGGATTTTATCTTACTGACATACATATATGTGTGTTTGAGAATTTAGATACAAGATCACGCTTCATAATGGAAAAATTTTAGAAGCAACCTAAATCATTATCAATAGGGAACACTGTAGCTTCAACATATGTCAAGCAAAAATGGACAGAATTTTAATGAAAAGTTGACTAATTAACAAGTATGTCTTCAAAATTTTAAATACTGCCCTTAATAAAAATTGAGCAGTCAAATTATTAAGGCTGTAAGTGATTTGAATAGCACATTAAAAGCCTGCTCTGATAAACATTTATAGAACATTACACTCAATGTTAGCGAACACACATTCTTTTCAAGAACAAATGGGACTTTTACAAAAATTGACAATGTAACAAGCACAAAACAGAACTAACTAAATGCGAAAGAACCAGAGTCAATCAAATATTAATACTTAATACTTTCTCTAACCGCAATGCAATAAAATTGTCAGTCAATGAAAAAATCGAGAACTGAAAAACCCAACAAGGATTACTATCTGAAATAGATCAAGAACTCATATACTATGAAAATAAAATAGCTGAATGCACAAACGGACAAAGATTATAAACATCTGCTTCCCAGGGAAGGAACAAGAAATCTCTACACTTAAATTAAAGAAATTCTTGATTACACTAATAATGAGGGAAATGAAAATTCCAATAACAGTAAGACATCATGTTATAGATTGACCAACTTCAGTATATCTTATAAGGCCAGTGTTTGCAAAGATGTGGGAGGAAAGAAACACATTCATTATTGGTGATGTGTTGGTTGGTACAATTAGAAGGGCATGCCCTTTCTAGCCAGCAATACTACATAAACTTTTCACCCTACTGAACGGTTTGCCTTTTAAGATTTCCATGTAGAAGAATTCTTACCATGGCACTGTTGATAACAGAGAAAATATGAAACAACCTAATTGTCCCACGGAAGGGGAATGCTATATTCATACAATGAAGCACTAAATAGCATTTTAAAATGAATATGATATTTACATGCATTGAGGCATTCATGTATGCACACGTGAAAAATCTAAAAACATAATATTGTCTGAATAAGGAAGCCACAAAAAGATAAGGAGAGTATGATAGCATTTCAGTAGAACTTAAACAACAAGAAGTATTTCTGATGGTTAATAGTGAGTGTCAACTTGATTGGATTGAAGGATGCAAAGTATTGTTCCTGGGTGTGTCTGTGAGGATGTTGCCAAACATTTGAGTCAATGGACTGGGAGAGGCAGACCCACCCTCAATGTGGTTGGGTACCCTATATCAGCGGCCAGTGCGGCAAGCATCAAAGCAGGCAGAGGAATGTGGAAAGACTAGACTGGCTGAGTCTTCTCACCCTCATCTTTTTTTTTGTTAATTTTTTAATTTTTTTGAGATGGAGTCTTGCTCTGTTGCCCAGGCTGGAGTGCAGTGGTATGATCTCAGCTCACTGCAATCTCCGCCTCCTGGGTTCAAGCAATTCTCCTGCCTCAGTCTCCTGAGTAGCTGTAATTACAGGCACATGCCACAGTGCCTGGCTAATTTTGTGTGTGTGTGTGTGTGTGTGTGTGTTTAGTAGAGACGGTGTTTCACCATGTTCGTCAGGCTGGTCTTGAACTTCTGATCCACCTACCTTGACCTCCCAAAGAGCTGGAATTACAGGCATGAGCCACTGCACCTGGCTGGCCTTCATCTTTCTCCCATGCTGGATGCATCCTGCCCTCGAACATCAGACTCCAAGTTCTTCAACGTCGAAATCTTGAACTTACGCCAGTGGTTTGCCAGGAGCTCTCGAGCCTTCTGCCACAGACTGAAGGCTACACTCTCGGCTTCCCTACTTTTAGGGTTTTGGGACTTGCACTGACTTCCTTGCTCCTCAGCTTGCAGAAGGCCTATTGTGGGACTTTGCCTTGTGATCGTGTGAGTCAATACTCCTTAATAAACTTTCTTTCATATATTCATCTATCCTATTAGTCCTATCCCTCTAGAGAACCCTAACTAATACAATATTCTTATTCAATAACAAGGTACTCTTATCCAAGAATGTATTTAGTAAGAGTTAGAAAAAATACAGGAAGTACTACAAATCAAGGTGAGGAAAATGCTAATGCCTGGATTGGAAATGAGGAGTAATGGTGAGAGTGAATTTTTTTGTATATATGAAATTTTCAATTTTTCCTCCCTTTCTATCTCCTTCCCTCCTTCCCTTCCTTCTTTCTCTTCCTTTCTACATGAGTTCTTAAGCAAACGTGTCACAATTTTAAAACTTTTTTTGTTGATGGACACACAGATTTTGTTTATATTCTTTACTTTTTTTCACAGGAACAGTTATTTTAATATACAATAATACACAATTAAATGACATCTTTGAGAATACAGGATTCAAAATAACATTAAAACATAGATGTAATATTTACTTATGTGCCAAATATCCTTGGCAAGAAATACTTTAATTTTTTGTGTATTGATGGTAGCTAGACATAACTATTTGTACAAAGTCAGGAGATCGAGACCATCCTGGCAAACATGATGAAACCCTGTCTCTACTAGAAATACAAAAATTGACTGGGTGTGGTGGTGCACACCTGTAGTCCCAGCTACTTGGGAGGCTGAGGCAGGAGATGTGCTTGAACCTGAGAGGCAGAGTTTTCAGTGAGCCGAGATCACCACTGCACTCCAGCCTGACAACAGAGTGAGACTCCGTCTCAAAAAAAAGAAAAAAAAAAAAGAATAATACAGTGAACAATTATTAATTGCTGAAGTTTTTAGCTAATATTTCACCCTAATTCCTTCATACTTTTATTTTTTATTTTTTTCTCCTAACCTTGTTTTAGTGTCTTCCCTAGAAATATTTTCTTTTTTTTTTTCTAGCTTTATTGAGGTACAACTGGCAAATACAAATTATACATATTCGGGGTATACAGCATGATGATTTCATATGCCTACACATTGTGTAATGATTATCACATTAAATTAATGAACACATACATTGCCATCCATAGCTATGATGTGTGTGAGTTGAGGTGAGGTGAGTGTAGTAAGGACACTTAAAATCTTCTTTCTTATCAAATCGGCAGTACAATATTATTCTTTTCCATATCTTTTAATTGTTTCATAGTTAAAAGTGAAAATTTTGAAAAGGTAATCTGACTATAATGCTCTTTTCTGGGCACATTTTCTGGCCCTGACCCAGGCCCTTGTCACCACATGCCCTGTCACTTCTGGAGTCCTCTAGCAAGATCCCCAGCCTCCCATGCAATCTAGCTGGCATATTGCTTCCAGAACCTTCCTAGAAATACCGTGAAGTAGCCAGAACAAGCATCAGTAACTTCTCATTTAGAGATAACTAAAGAGACCCTGATTTACGCAAGATCTTATAGGCAGAAGTTGAATTTAAACCACTTAGGTCTCCATCCAGTGCTTATGTTGTTATTATGCATCACCTAAAATGATTTCATGTCCTTTCTGCCTTGAAATAAAGTTGAAGATTATTGCCTGTAATGTATGAACATGGTTAAGAGCAGGAGGGCAAATAGATTTCACCTATTAAGTCAAGCCAGGTTAGTTAGTAATGATAGTCTACACTGGGTTTCTGGTGTTCTTTGGGATTTAGCAGAAATTGGGTCCTGATCATGTCTCAAAAGCTGGAGATCTTTGCTCATACCTTGTATTTGATGCCTGGGACAATCATAGACACATGGAAGGTGTTTATTTAATGATGATTCTTGACTATTTAAACATAAGGTATATTTGTATTTCCTTTTCCATGCACATTCACACAGAAACATCCACATGATAAGCAGGACTTTTGTCTCTTGCTTGATCTCTTTTAAAGCTGGACTGTGACATTTCACCTGCAGCCTTGAGATATTGGGAAGCTAACTCAACATCACCCAGTTGAGTGGAATATTTTATTGATTCCATTGCAATTTCTTCCATCCAAGAGTGCCATTTTCTCCCTACAAAGTGCTGATATAATTTGCATCAGGCTGAGATTCCATAGGTGACTCCCTGCATTTCTTGGTGGTTTAAGCTCTTTCCTGATGCTATGCCAGCCACTTTAAGCAGAGCAACAGAAATCCGCCACAGTAAATAATCAAGCCATTTCACTTACATTTTTCTACTGTGTTCAATTCATCTTTTCTCCCAGCTCATGTTTCTATAGTATTAACCTAGCAGGACCAGTCCTATCTTTTAGATTGTGTGTGTTTTTTTTTATTTTTCCAAATGTTATATAGAAAGGCTCTTAAAATCTCAGGCTCAGCTAGTCATACAAGTGACATGCCACTGTCAGAGAGAATTCCTGTGTTAATCTCTGGAAGACAAAGCCAGGGCGGGAGGATGAGGCTGGCTCCGAAGCCCTCCCAGAGAGGAGAGTGCCTCTTGAAATCATCTTGCCTCAGTCAGGAGGTCTTTTACCTCCTCACTCCTCAGCATAAAATCCTGGGTGTGAAACCTTGCTCTGTTGTCATATCCGTCAAATCTCTCTCCATCTATTTCCATTATCACTGCTGAGCACAGCTGGGTTTAATGATCTCTTGAAGCAAAATGAATAGAAATAGAGAGCCATGCAAAGTGAGTAAAGGGATTAGGATGTCTTTCCCCATACAGCAAATACCTCACAAAGAAGAAGAAAAAATAATTTCTTTTTCATTCTCATCATGAAAATCAAGCTAATAAACCACAGGTCCTAGATTCTATACGGGGAAAAAACACCCCAGAAATTAGAGTAAATCTTTATATGTAGAGCATTTCCTCTTTCAACGTAGCTCAGAACTTTGAATAGGCTTTCTCTCAGCCTCAAATCCCCCATGCCCTCATAAAGCCTTCTTGAACCATGTGTGGAGGGATTATATTCCTTTATTGCTTCTTTCCTTAGACCCATACTCATGAAATTTAAGACCTCAAGACATGAGATCCTTCTCGGTGGAAACACTTTGCTTCTATTTATTCATGAGTATTGATCTTTCCACTGCCATGGTCTTTTGGACCCTTCCCTTCATGATTTATTCTTCTTTAAGAACAATGCTGATGTTCTCTAAGCACACCATGCTGATGATTGCTTAGGAGGCAAGCTCAGAGAAATAACTTCAGTATTTACAGTCCAAAGACCTGGATTTGAGGCCCAGTGTTGCCACCTACTATTTGATCATGAGTAAATTAATTTATTGGGCTCTAGTTTCTTTATCTGTAAAATAAGTGGTTGGTTCCTTTCCAGTTGCAACATTCCATGACATGATAATGCAAGTCTAGTTTGCTCCAACTCTGGCCATATTTTTCCCTCATCGATTCATGTTTTTTTTTTATTTTTTATTTTTTATTTTCTTTAAGAGACAGGGTCTCGCTCTGTTGCTCAGGCTTGTCTCAAACTCCCAGCCACAAGTGATTCTCCTGCCTCAGCCTCCTGAGTTGCTGGGATTGCAGGCATGAGCCATTGTGCCTGACTTCCTTCACCAACTCCTATTCCTCTACTTTCACCAAGCTACTCTCCTTTGGTCATCAACCTCTTGTTCATATTTGTCTTCCGTCTAGAATATCTTAGGTTTTTTGGGGGAGCGTTTTATTTGCCCTACTATCTATTGCAAGAAAGAAAGAATATTCAACTCACTGATAACTGAGTTAAATAAAAATGATTTAATTTGAATACTTTATTGTGTTGCTGCTGACTAGCGTTTAGATTCTCTAACTCCCTTTGGGATGGGAAGATAATCTAGGATTGCCATATGGTGCTCACACCATTTCCCTTATGATTATTGCAGCAGAGGTGCAATGGAGCTTAGTGTTCCATATCTATGTTCTGAGATATTTATACAAACTGAAATTATGACAGAAGACTTCCTCACTGTCTTTAGGCTGTAACTTGGTTTAAAACAGCTAAATTACATAAAAAGTTTTAAAAACATTTTAAAGTTAGTTCTAGGCCAGATGTGGTGGCACATGTATGTAGTCCCAGCTGCTAAGCAGGCTGAGGCAGGAGGATTGCTTGAGGCCAGGAGTTTGAGGCCAGAGTGCATGGTAATCACACCTGTGAATGACCACTGCACTCCAACCTGGACATAGTGAGACCCTGGCTCTAAAAATATGTAAAAGTCAATCAATCAATAAATTAGTTTTATTTTGTGAGTTTTACTTTTCCTATAAATCACTTTCCCATATTTTAAACCAGCTATGCTCTTTCTGGAAGGCCATTGCCTTAATATTGCTTTATAAAATATGTTCATGTTGGCTTTTGAGGCATATGCAGAGCACTTGTCTTTGGAGAGGAGAATTTAGTAGTTGGCTTTTTATTTTTTCTTTCTTCTCTCCTATCTCATCCTGAAGTGAGGGTTGAAGTCTAGGGGCAAGAAGAGCAAAGCTATCAGATACTTTGCTGGCTTGGCAATCTCATTAAATGGCTTTATGCACTTTGGACCTGGCAGATATTGAGTAGAGACACTGCTGTGAGTTGTTTGGAGCCTCCTCCTGAGTCCTTGGGTGAGGACAATGTGTTTTGCTCTGGATGCTGACTGCCTTTGAAAATCCCGTTCGTAGAGACCTCTCTGTACTGGTGTCCTCTTGACCTTCATGCAGTCCTCTTGAAGCCAAGACAAGTCTGGACACTGGCTCTCTTTGCTTCATGGCCTACATCTGGTCCATGGGAAACGCTCACACATTGGACATGGCCCACATATGGTCTAAGGGAATTGTTCACACGTCGTTTGGCTTGACAAACTCTGGGAGTTCAGGACTATCATCCCAACTCACTTCTTCACTAAACAGCCCGCCAAACCATCTCTCTTGCCTGCTAGATCTCCAACATGTGAATCAGACCTTCCAAACTTGAGGTTACACATATTAAATTCTATGAGTGGTCCTACTAAAGACCCTCAACTTTAGGTTTGAGGGGTTGAGACTAAAGGAAGTTGAGCTCCCATGCCTCCTTGGTTTTAAGTTTGTGTGTGTGTGTGTGTGTGTGTGTGTCTGTCTGTGTGTGTGACAGACAGAGAGAGACTCAGCAAGAGACTTCACAGTCCATTCTCTGCAAATGAATCTTGCCCACAAATTCCATTTGTGCCTTTTCTATCCCCTAAATGGGAAAAAAGAGATCAAAGAAAACTGCAACCAGTTCTCAAATAGTGGCTTTGAAGATTTATCCAGAAGGAACTGTCTTACACTCTTAGAGATTTCTGATAAGTGCTGTATTTTTGCCTTTCAGTAGAAACTTTAAATTTTGTATCATATTACAAATGTCTTCATAAATTTGGCAAGAAATCATATTTTAAAATATCCATCTCTCCTCACATTCAATCTTTTAAGAAGATTAAATATCTTCCAATTACTTATTCTTTTCAAGAACTTGTTCCTAAATAATACCTGATCTCTATAAGATAAAATAAGAAATTCTTCCATTTTTGATGTTCTAATTTACAACATATTAGGATTGATTCTGTAAATATCTAAGCACCTGTTTTGTGACTATTTGATATCCTCTGAGAATGGAAAGGTAAACAAGACAGAGCCTTAGTCTCAAAGAGTTTGTAAATTAATGGAAAATAAGTAATTTTAATACCCTCTGCTGAGTGCTATATTAGCAAGTACAGACAAGGTGTCACACAAACATAGAGGAGAGGCATCAAATCTGTCTTTGGAATATCATAGAAGGATCCTGAAAGAAACCTCATAGAGAATAAATCTGAAGGTTAAGTAGAACATAGTGAAAAGAACAGGTGAGAGGGTTCCTGACACAGACAAGAGTGCGTGCAGAAACCCCGAGATATTAGAACAATTCAAGAACTCACAACGTCAAAATCTTTACAACTGGAGAACATCAATGTAAAGTGGCAAGGGATAATGTAAGAGAGAAACAAGGGCTATATCATTATGAATCTTTAAAAAATAATATTAAGAAGTTTGGATTTTACCTATAGGGAAGTGGGAATGTTATGCTAGGTATTGGGGACAAAAAGATAAATAACGTAGATCCATAAGTGTGAAAAACTCAGAGTCTAGTAGTTGTTTTTATTTGTATTTGTACTTTGTGGCTTATATTTTTTATTTTTCTTCTTACTTAGCTACTATAATTAAAGCATGATACGAGCATTGTTCTCTTATAAAGATGAGTAAACTGAACTTACAGATGTTAAGGTATTTGCCTAAGGTCACATAATAGTTGTGGTAGAATTAGAATTGGCACTTACAGCTCATATGTTCAAATCTTCCTTATTTTCATCATATTATAGGCTTATGGATATTTGAGAAGGTCTAGATTTTATTTTTAACTGATGATCATACACAGATGCCAACACAGTAGAATTCTGAGAAGATTTCAAGAACTTGAGGTAAGTCTGTTTTCAATGAGTACATTTTATTTCTTTCCTTTCCATCCACATTCAGATTCTTCAACAAGTTTGTCCTACACCTACACTAAAATATCTCCTCCAAAGGAAGCCCATAAAATTCTCTAGGTTACTCTATTTCCATCTACACTACATGGCATCTACCTTAATTCACACCAAATCATTTAATCTGGGAGCAAGGAACTCTACTTGATTTCTCCATCTATCCTTCTATAAAGACAGATAGATACATGGATAGCTATAGCTACGGACAGATAAACTAAAGGTCGCTTATTAAACTCTGCTTCAGGATCAATAAGCTCAGCTTTCCTATTCCTATTGACTTTAAATAATTATTTGTTACTATTCTCCAGAAAGAAAAAAAATAAACAAATTGAAATAAAAGACTGATACTATTTAAAATAATATTTAAAGATTAAGAAAGAACAGATTCTTGGCTCACTGCAACTTCCACCTCCTGGGTTCAAGCAATTCCCTTGCCTCAGCCTCCCAAGTAGCTGGGACTACAGGTGCACACCACCATGCCTGACTAACTTTTTGTATTTTAGTAGAGATGGGGTTTCACCATGTTGTCCAGGATGGTCTCGATCTCCTGACCTCGTGATCCATCTGCCTCAGCCTCCCAAAGTGCTGGGATTATAGGGGTGAGCCACCGCGCCCGGTCTAGATAAAGATTTTTATGTGCTTTTCTGGGTAAAGAAAAAATAATGGCTTTGCCTTTTTTTTTTTTTTTTTTTTTTTTTTTTTTGTGAGGGGGATGTGTCTTTCTACCATGTATTAATACTTTTTTTTTTCATAATATGATTATTTTCATTTGGAAGTAAGGACTGAGTCTTCTGCTTCTGCTATAGTAATTTACATGTCCAAAGCTAACTACTACTTTATAAACTGAGGTTGAGTTCTTGCAGCACAGTATTTAATAGGAAAAGCCAGGCCAGAGGGCATCTTGCATGGGCCAATCTGAATTAGGTATAGAATCACTGAAGTGTAGAATTCCATAGCTGCCACCTATCTGATATTATTCAAAGTTCATTATCAAATCATTTGGTTTTATGACAACTGATAGAAATCCAGTTTTGTTTTTGTTTTTGTTTTTTTTTCCCCAGGGAAAAGGAGAATTTATTGGAAGGGAAGAAACGCATCCAGTTTCACGAATAACTAGAAATAGACTTAAATGACCAGGGACCTCCCTTCTTCACCACTCAGATCTACTTCCTACAAATCTATGAGCAATGAGAGTTGATTGATAGTAATCATATATTAATGCTATCTAATTTTAATTGAGAATTTACTCTGCCAAAAACTATAGGAAGTCTTTTACATGTGGTAACTCATGCAAGTCTCATGACAACGCTGTTTTCTTATTCTTTCATTTTACAAATGAAGAGAAGACTGAGGTGTCCAGTAACCTCTCTGGTTACCCCAAACTTGTAAGTGGAGGAACTGATACAACCATGGGGAGCCTGGTCTGCCGTCCCAAATCTTCAACTCTAAATTCTAGTGTCTCTCTCAGATTCAGGTTGAAAAGTCTAGGAAAAGCCCCTGATGGTCCCTTTAGACTTACTTGTTCATTATTAGACCATTAATCCACATATAGAGACCCAGCATCAAATAAGAATATGAAAGCCTCCATTAGAAACCTGTGGCGGGAGTGAGGAGGAAGCATTTCACAGAAGAAATGGCTCAGCCTGCTGGAAGCCTTGAGACTTCTCACGTTCTTGTGGAGTGGCTGTGAGGCATCTGCTTAAATGCTTTAATGATGGGAAAACCACTACTTCCAGGGCCAAGAATTTCTCTGTGTTTTGTATCAGATAGAGGATGCTATTTTGTTAATTGAACCACATATCAAACCTAGAATCCTTTGCTTTCTCAAAATCTTTGAAATGGCAAATCAAACCAGAAGAGCAGCAGGACAAAGGGTTTTTGGAGAGCCCTTCTGCTGCATCTATTGCCAGAGGATCTGAAAATGAAAAGAATGTAGTAATTCCAAGCATTTGAACGCCAAGAAGTTTTGTTGGTGAGAACTTTGTTTTGCCATTCTTTTCTAAATAAAGGCTCAAGGTGATGTAGTTGAGCTACTTTGGTTTAAACAAAGAGGAATAAAATAGAATTGATTTGATCCATCATAAAATTAGGTGGCATAAAAGATAGGATTTTATATACTTTGAATGTTAATTAATTTTCACCACTATCTTAATTCACTCTTGGATTAAACTGTGAGGGTTCAAAGACACAACATGTTGCAAAAGGGTCAATGAGAAGTAAATGAAAAACATTATTATAATTCTTAATTCTTCTCCACTGTTGGAGAAAATTTATATGGTAATATCTATGTAACTAATTTATACAACTAGTGTTTTACACTTATAAAAGTATATTTTATTTATGATTTACATATTCTATTATGAAATATTTATATAAATATATATAATTGCAAAATTGTATAATTACAATTGCTGTGCAAGGTATCATTCTCTATGTTTTACATTATTAACCATTAATCCAAAACCTACCTGTGAGATAGTACTATCATTTCTCCTAATTCATATATGAAAGAATAGAGGTGCTGAGAGGGAAAAGTAGAGTCAGAAACATAAATACTTGGGATTCCCATATTCAAACTTTTAATTGATCTCACATTTTGGCTTTGATATTCATAATTTTCTAACCTTTAAAAATTCTCTTCCTCTCTGTCAAAATTGTACCTTTTGCTTATAAGTAAATGCCAGCTAATCCACTTGCTAAAGTGTTCAGCAAGTTCCAGTGGATTTGTGTGGTGCTTTCCTCAGAATATATTGCCACATAAGAATGTCTTTTTAATTGAGCACTAATTATGCACCAGGCAGTATGCTAAGTGCCTTATATACACCATCTCTTTTGATCATCACAAAATACTATGAGGTTAATGTATATTTTTTTCCATTTCTATTTGAGGGACACAGAGATCAGAAAGCAGAGGTATTTGTCTAAGGTAGGTCCCCCAACTGGTGAGGACAGAGTCAGCAACCAGACAGGAATCCCTTATCTTTCTACTACCAACTTCATTTATTCCCATACATTTCCCATCCCTTACATAACAGTACTTTTCCTACTCCTAAATCTGCCACTTCATAATGCTCTAGATCACATCTTCTCTTACCGACTCAAGAATTTACTCACAAAATATTCTATCTCCTACATCAACAATTTCTTGAACATTGGATACTTTCCCTTAACATGCCATCATTCCTTGTGGTCCTCAAATTTTAAAAATAGTTCTCCATTTATCTGATGCCATCTCTAGCTCCATTTCTCTTTTCCTCTGTAAGAGTAGAAGTGTATAAGAGATTTGATAAGGACTCTATGCACTTCTTAATCCCCATTTTTTCTTCATCCTTCACGTAAAGTTTAAAAGGTTGAGGACCGGGTCGAAGCCACTATTCACTTTTTTATATTTGTCTTATTTGATATATCAACTAATTTGTAATGTAGATTCCATCATAAACCAAGCTGCTATGTGTGCGTGGGACAGATATTAGCCTTAATAGTTTGTTCTATCCTTATATTAATACTACATTTTGATTAAAATAATTTTACAGAAATTATAGATATCTGGTAGATTATCAGTATTTCTTTCTCTTCTTTTGCTTTTTTGTTTCTCCTTTCCTTCTTTTTTCTCTATATCTTTCTCCTTTTCTTCTTCATGTCCTTCTATTTTCCTTCTACCTTGTCAAATTTTAACTTTATGTTTCCAAGTTAATTTTAGAATGAGTTTTTAAAATATGGTGAATCTCTATTAGAATTTTGTTGGAATTGAATGAAATACAGAGATTATTATTGTGATTATGCTATTGTGAAAGGATATCTATTGTCTGAATAGTGTGTTTTCTTGTTCTTGATCAATCATACTACAAGATATGTTTTATTATTCCATTAAAATAATAAATTTTGTTTATGGAAATCTTTTTCACTGATTTGTGTTCATTATTCTCATTCTTTTCTCTACTTTATTTCTGTTATTTTGTCTAACTGTATCATTTGAATAATAACCTCATTAATTTTCAGTTATACTTTTCATAAAGTATACATGTAACATTACGTGTGTATTTGTGTTTCGATATTTTACTATCTGTACATTAGAAAATTTGATATGTAATGTTTTCTCTTAAACTCAGTTCTAAATATTTTCTAATACCCATGATAATACTTAACTAATTATTTAAAAACACATGATATGTATTTTTTAAAATAGATGATATTCCTAATTATCAGTATTTTATTGTTAATGTCTAATGTTATTGCATTTTCAGAGATTATATTCATTGAAATACATATTTTTGCATCAAAATCCCTTCTCAGGTAAGTCACTTTTCTCCGTGGGAAAGAAACACGGTAAAGAGATGCCACGGATGTTACAAAAATGGTTGATTATTTGAATGAACAGGGAGGAAATGATTTGAAATGGGGAAGAAGCATTTCCCCAACACCTGGGACTGCCAGGTTATGTACATGGACAATTCTGCAACTGCATGTCAAATCTTTACTGTTCTCATTGCTTTCGATTTCTTCAGAGAGGCAGAAATGTGTGAGGGTGAACAGAAATAAAGCAAGCAAAGTATCCTTGTTCCAACTTTAAAAATTCTCAGTGTGTGGACATGAAGGCATATGTGTGAGGAATATGAATCTGATTTTCTCTTAATGAGCATTGCTTTTTCTACCCACTGCCTTTCTTCTAGAATGCTACGCTGTCACCTGCAGGAAAGCCTGAGCAGATAAGATGGCTTCCGCACCTGGAGGAAATGGGAATTTCCAGCCAGACGGGAAGAAAATGATTCAAGTGGGTGAAATTGTGAATTTCTTGGAAGAGAGACTTTGTCCTTTATTGTTTGTAAATCAGCTTATTATTGGGAACATAACATACCAGTCAGTCCAAAAATGTGCTGTTTTTTTCTTAATAAACTGCCGATGCAGAAGTGGTAAAAACAGGGGCTTCTTTATATTCAGGTATGTCTAGGTGGATCTCGTGTTTTTAGAGGCACCTTTGCACTCCTATCTGCTTCACCCCACAAAACGTAACTTTGTTTTAAATGGAACAGGGATATGCATACGAATAACTCTATACAGTGTAATTGGATGCACCAGAGCGTGCATTCTAAAATTAGAATGCTGGGGAAGAAATCTTGCTTCAACCTAAAAATACCTGAATGAATTTGGCCAACAGAAGTACCTTTCTATGTCTGAATTTACTATCTTTAAAATGGGAATGATAATAATAGTAGAAAATCTACACAATTGTTGTGAAATTAAAATAACAGTGTCTATTTAAAAAAAAGCACAAAGTGCCTGGTACATAATGCTCAAGTATTATTAATGTTATTATTACTATTATCTTTATAATCTCCCCGGTATGAAGGACTCATGACTTGAAATAGAATATATATTCTATTTTGCTTATTCTATGGCAAAAATAATATCTATGTTCTATATGCAAGGTTATAATATGAACACAGGGTAGAATAAAATGTATGAAGTATTTTTTTGGATAGGTTCCCTATTCTGCCATCAGTCATTTTTGCCCAAAAGAAGCAGAAGATAAGCTCATAGTTACTTTTTTCCCAGAAAGACTCAGTTTTGTTTTAAATTAATTAATTGATTTCCATAAGTTATTGGGGTACAGGTAGTATTTGGTTACATGAGTAAGTTCTTTAGTGGTGATTTGTGAGATTTTGGTGCACGCATCACCCGAGTAGTATACACTGCACCATGTTTGTAGTGTTTTATCCCTAGACCCCCTCCCACTCTTCCCCACAAGTCTCTAAAGTCCATTGTATCATTCTTATGCCTTTGCGTCCTCCTAGCTTAGCTCCCACATATCAGTGAGAACATACAATGTTTGGTTTTCCATTCCTGAGTTACTTCACTTAGAATAACAAGGACTCAATTCTTCATAGGCATTTTTGGCATCTCAGATAATAGATTTTGTCACCGAAGCCAATGGTCCTTTGGAATCACAATTACTTGAATGTATAGATTGCTGAGCAAATCTACTAAGACTCCTAATTTGTATCTCACAGAATTTGAAAACTGTAAGTGGCCACATCATTCCCACTGCATATGAAAAAATTGATGCACAGGAAATAAATATTTGGAAATGTAGATTTAATCATGTTTTGCTTCTGAATAAAATCACTCAATACATTCACGTAGCACAGAACACTCTTTAGCATGATTTTCATGACCCTAAATAGTTTGGTCTTGGTGTATTCTATGGACTCATGTTTTCATGTTCCCTATTTTTTAGTTTATTCAAATTGCTTTTCTTCTGATCCTGCTGAAACATTTTTCCCATTGCTGAGAATTCATCACCTTTCCTCCCCTGCTTCTGCCACTCTTTATCCTAGGTCAATTTTACTCATTCTTCAGATCTCAGCTTCAATATCTCATTGTTAGAGAAGCCTTCCTTGATCTCCTAGATTAAATTGAATCCCTGTTGATATAGGCTCCAGTAGCTGTCATAAACATTTTGATCAGCGTTATTGTCTTTGTGACTATGTACGCTGTGTAAGGTTAGGTGATTTTCACTCTTCTCACTTTTTATTTTAGACATTATGTTATTTTCATCCTAGAATTCCCATTTCATTTTTTCTAGGATTTCTATTTCTTTACTAATATTTCCAATCTTTTCATTCATGATAAGCATAATTTCCTTTCCTTGAACACAGTTATAATCACTGTTATAAAGTCCTTATATTAAAATTTTCACTTCTGGGTCATCCTGGGGCTGTTCTCTATTGTTTTGTTTCCTTTCCTTAAAAATAAGTCTTATTTTCCTGTTTCTTTATATGTGAATTGATTTTTGATTGTTTCTGGGACATTGTGGATGATGTTATAGATATTATTCTATATAGATATTATAGATTCTAAATATATTCTATATTGATGTTATAGATGTTATTCTATAACATGTATGGGATCCACTACCTATTAAATTCTATTTAATACTTTTTTTTTTGTTCCTTTGTGTTAGCAGGCACTTGACTGGATTCAAAGTATAAAATCCATCTTCCCCTTGGTGGGTAACAGTTTAAATTTTGCTGTTGCTGTTTGTTTGTTTGTTTGTTTTGTTGGCTTTACCTGGGGTGCTTGGAATTTATGCTGTGCATGTGTGGTTCACAATTAGCCAGAGATTTGAAAAGAATTTGTTCACAAGTTCCGAGCTTCTGGACTCTGTTTTCTAGGATTTTCTTTCTCGCTTTCTATTGGTTGCATTTGCTCTCAACTCTGCTGTCTGGTTTTTCAAGTCAGTTAGGACTGTGGGTTTTCTACCAGAGTTTTAGCCTTTCTACATTGTGGACACCAGAGCCTGTTCTCAGGTACAAGTCCTAAATTAGGAAATTCACTCAGGGCTGTTGCCTCCTTTCAGGAGTTGATTTTCCTTCACTCTCTGCTGCGTCTTTTTAGTCTCCAGACCTTAGTTGGCTGTTTTACAACAATTTTTCCAGGGTTAAGTTGCCATTTTCATGAGGACTGAAACTAGGAACTCCCCAGCCATACCAGAAGCAAGGAAATATCAAATTTCACACTGTCATGGAGCAAATAAAAACATGCACTATATTTCAATAAGACATCTAATATATTTACAATACTGATTCAGTAACTGAGTTTGTGACATTCCATACCACACACCCCACCCCTATAAATATAATTACAACTATTATTGGGTGATAATTCTGTGTTAACCTTACAAAAATACTGTTTTATTGAATCTTTGCAATTTCATTGAATCAACTCTATTAGGCAAATACTATTCCTGTATTATAAATGAGAGAACTAAATCCTAGCAAGGTCGAGTCATGTACCCAAGCTTAAAACTCTGGCAAATGGCAGGGCCCACATGTAGACAAGGATTTCGACTCCAAAGTCTTACGTGTTATAATAGCAGGGAGATGTTACATGGAGACATTTGAGGGCTTATTGTGATGTGGAAGCGCATTGCTTGCCCTGCCTCTTCTTCTCCTGTACCTGAATCTATATTTCTATTTTAGACATCACTTATATTTCAGATACTACTTATGTTTTAGACACTATATTTTAAGCATTGTTTAAGTAAGACCTTCCTGCATTTAGTCCTGTTACCTAGAATCTGGTCCAGATTGGTGAATATGTTTCCACCCAGTTCCCAGAACCTACCAATTAGCCCTCTCCTATTCTTTCCAGTGGACCGCCCTCCTCCTGACTATGTCAGTATCAGTTTGTATTACTGTCCAATCCTAATAAGTATTTATTAGGTTGGTGCAGACATAATTGCGGTTTTTGCCATTACTTTCAATGGCAAAGTTGGTGACTAGCCAAAAAATGATGGTATACAAAAATGTCTACGTGCCTTTAATCCACTTTTCTTTTTTTTAAAAAAAGTTTATTTTTGCTATTCCTAAGTAAATCAATTGAAATTTTTGCTCTGGCTGTATGTATCTGTTTCAGCATCCCAGGTATTGTATTCAGCTAATCAAAATTAACATGATTTTATTTTTATTGTGATAGGCATCTAAACACCATTAAAGTAGTAATGATAATAAAAATGAATAACAAATATAGTAGCTAGAGAACTGATAAATGGTGTAACTATAGAACATAATTTTTCTCAGTTTTGACATATTTTATCTTTGTATCTTCCACTTATCTCATTAGAATTGTCTTGAAATACATAGAAAAATTGAAAAATGTTTGGGAAGTTGATTTTATTATCATTAAGCTGTCAAACATTATAATATTTATAGTGGGATGGGACATTAGTTTATAAAAAGTCATAATGCATTCTAAAAGTTTTAATTGCTTTACTTTTCTTTAAAGTTAAATTTTACTAAAGATTAATGTGATTAATTTAGAAACCTGTGGCTTTAAGGTATTCACAATTAAAGTATCTGAAGCTGATAAATGCTTAACCCATAAACATAAATTTTTTTAAAAAACAGTGTTTTTCTACTCTGGGAAAAAACCATGGTATTTTTTTCCTTCTTTATTCTATTCTGGAAATATGTATTTTCATTCTGTGGCTTCACGCCCCTGGTGGAGAAAAGATTGCCCCCACGTTTCTATTTCTATGGTATGTCCCTCACAAATCAGTATTTATCTGTTCCACTATCTGCATACAAAGGCTAAAAAAAATAAGCCTTCATTTTTGGATTTCTGCTACCATTCCTCTTCAATCTTAGACAATAGAAAATCAACTTGACCCTGAAATTGTCTGTGGTATAGTAGCATGTGGTATTGTAGCTATACCACATGAGATTCAGAGGCTGAATACCAGTCATGTGTCTGTGTTCGATGGAGTAAGTTTGACTTCCCCACCAAAAAGTAATAATAATTTAACCATCAGTCAAGCCCCATTGCTATAAGGACCTGAAATATCCTGGTAGGCCTTGTCGAGGGCTTGCTTTCTAAGTTACAATCATGGCATTTTCTTTTTGAGACTATGGCATGGGTTACCATTTTTAATAAACCTGCAAAAAGCAAATCACTAAATTTTAGATTTTAAAAGAGCATAAGGAGCTCATCCAGTCTAACCACCTTTTCACTTATAACACAAGAGCACTTTTGATATTCTGCTTTGTTTTATCCATTTCTGACAGGGTTTCAAAATGAAGCAAAGATGACTGACAGCATTAACAAAAACTTAATCTTTTTTGTTGAGAAGCAAGATAGAGCTAATGCCAGAAATATGATGTTAAGCTTGCCTTTACTGCCAGCGTGACTAGTCCAGTGAAAGATGAAACATTATGGTAGCATCTGCCAGTAGTCCTAAGTATTGGCAGTTAGAGGTCAGTGCCAGACATAGCTAAGATCTGAGATAAGCAGAGAAAGTTAAGAAAATCTCACCATCTACCACTGAGGCTCTCATCTATAAATAATATTTGACTTAATGTATGTCAAGTGCTGAGAACTCTGTTAGATCTAAGATTTAGAAAAGCAATGAAAAGCTTTTGACATTAAGAAAACTACAGTCTTTGTATGAAGACAAGACAATTCTTTGTGAGATAATAATTAGGTACTTAAGTATGGGTATATATATATATCAATTGGAAGTCTTTATATGAGGAAGAGACAGCAAAGAAGTTTATAAAAATAAGCAAAACACAAAGGCACTAAGTAGCTGAGAAAAATTTGACATTTGGTCATCAATTTCCAAATATTTAGATAGTATTTTTATTATTGTAATATAATCAAGGAATATTAAGAAAACACTGAATTGCTTTTATTCTTTTAATGGTTGCCTTAGGAAAATGCACATCTCCAAAAATAGTGGTCTTTACTCAAACAATATACATCTCACATGTAATATAAACCAGTAGAATAGTATATTCCACATTTTTCCTTGGTATTTTTGTGCTATTGTCATTATATGTTTTACATGTATATATGGTATAAATATGCAATACATTGCTACTACTTTTGCTTTAGACAGTTTTTTTAAAAAGTGTAATTTCAATTAAAATATATTTTATTTAATCTATTCCATTTCTTGTGATCTTTATTTCTTGTTTTAGATCCGGCTTTTTGTCTGCTATCATGTATTTCTTCCTAAAGAACTTTATCATTTCTTGTAGTGCAGACCCATGGCAATTAGCTTCCTCCATTTCATTTATGTGAGACAATCTTTGTTTATAGTTTTACTAAGTACAGAATTATGTCTTGAGAGTTTATTTCTTTCAGTACTTTAAAGATAGCCCTTCATTGTTTTCTGTCTTACATGGTTTTTGGTAAGAACTCTTTTATAAATCTTGTCTTGGTTTTTCTGTATGTAAGGTGTCTTTGTCCTATGGTTGTTTTTAATATTGTCTTTGGTTTTTGACAGTTCAAATGATAGGTGCAAACGAGCTTTTTTATTCTGTTTTTTTATTTCTTTCCCTGCTTTGGTACTTACCTAGCTTGGTGTTCCCTTGGCTTCTTGGATCTGGGGTTTGGGGCCTGTCATTGATTTTGGAAAAGGTCTCTTTCTTTTCTTTTCTTTCTTTCTTTCTTTTTTTTTTTTTTTTTTTGATGGAGTCTCGCTCTGTTGCCCAGGCTGGAGTGCAGTGGCATGATCTCGGCTCGTTGTAAGCTCCACCTCCCAGGTTCACACCATTCTCCTGCCTCAGCCTCCCTAGTAGCTAGGACTACAGGTGCCCACCACCACACCCGGGGGTTTTTTTTTTTTTTTTTTTTTTTTTAGTAGAAACGGGGTTTTGCTTGTGTCTCAGTGCCAAGACTATAGTAATTTATAAGGTGTCCTCAGATAAATTATATATTCTCTCTGGGTATCAGTTTACCTATTATAAAATAAATTTAGACTAGAGATCTCTGAAGTCCTTTCTAGATTGACAAGATTAATAATCCTTTTTCATCAGCGTATGAGTCAGGGAAGAAATAACTACAGGTAGACTGGCCAGTGGGTAGCTAGTTCCTAATTTAGAATTCTTATTTTAAACATCCCCCTTTTCCAAAAATTATCTCCCATTTTATCATAATACTTGAGATTTCTAGCATTCAATTTACTAGCTTTACTAGTTAAAATATATTGGATTATGGGTAATAGTAAAATAAAAGATAGTAAGATGAAGTTAGTTATAATGATAATAATGATTAGAAGTAATATATAATATACTTCATGCGTTTATGCACTTACGTACTTGGTATCTCTTAAAGTACGCTCTATGCAGTAGTGCATTGAATCCTCAAAATAAATCTTAAGTAAAGGCACTACAATTATTAGTTCCAATGTAGATTAGGAACAAAAATAGGTTTTTCAACAAGAAGTGACTGGAGATAAGTATTTTCTTTTTTTTTTTTTCCTTTTTTTAAATTTATTTATTATTATTCTACTTTAAGTTGTAGGGTACATGTGCATAACGTGCAGGTTTGTTACATATGTATACTTGTGCCATGTTGCTGTGCTGCACCCATCAACTCGTCATTTACATCAGGTATAACTCCCAATGCAATCCCTCCCCCCTACCCCCTCCCCATGATAGGCCCCGGTGTGTGATGTTCCCCTTCCTGTGTCCAAGTGATCTCATTGTTCAGTTCCCACCTATGAGTGAGAACATGCGGTGTTTGGTTTTCTGTTCTTGTGATAGTTTGCTAAGAATGATGGATTCCAGCTGCATCCATGTCCCTACAAAGGACACAAACTCATCCTTTTTTATGGCTGCATAGTATTCCATGGTGTATATGTGCCACATTTTCTTAATCCAATCTATCACTGATGGACATTTGGGTTGATTCCAAGTCTTTGCTATTGTGAATAGTGCTGCAATAAACATACGTGTGCATGTGTCTTTATAGCAGCATAATTTATAATCCTTTGGGTATATACCCAGTAATGGGATGGCTGGGTCATATGGTACATCTAGTTCTAGATCCTTGAGGAATCGCCACACTGTTTTCCATAATGGTTGAACTAGTTTACAATCCCACCAACAGGGTAAAAGTGTTCCTATTTCTCCACATCCTCTCCAGCACCTGTTGTTTCCTGACTTTTTAATGATCGCCATTCTAACTGGTGTGAGATGGTATCTCATTGTGGTTTTGATTTGCATTTCTCTGATGGCCAGTGATGATGAGCATTTTTTCATGTGTTTGTTGGCTGTATGAATGTCTTCTTTTGAGAAATGTCTATTCATATCCTTTGCCCACTTTTTGATGGGGTTGTTTGTTTTTTTCTTGTAAATTTGTTTGAGTTCTTTGTAGGTTCTGGATATTAGCCCTTTGTCAGATGAGTAGATTGCAAAAATTTTCTCCCATTCTGTAGGTTGCCTGTTCACTCTGATGGTAGTTTCTTTTGCTGTGCAGAAGCTCTTTAGTTTAATGAGATCCCATTTGTCAATTTTGGCTTTTGCTGCCGTTGCTTTTGGTGTTTTAGACATGAAGTCTTTGCCCATGCCTATGTCCTGAATGCTACTACCTAGGTTTTCCTCTAGGATTTTTATGGTATTAGGTCTAACATTTAAGTCTCTAATTCATCTTGAATTAATTTTCGTATAAGGAGTAAGGAAAGGATCCAGTTTCAGCTTTCTACTTATGGCTAGCCAATTTTCCCAGGACCATTTATTAAATAGGGAATCCTTTCCCCATTTCTTGGTTCTCTCAAGTTTGTCAAAGATCAGATGGCTGTAGATGTGTGGTATTATTTCTGAGGACTCTGTTCTGTTCCATTGGTCTATATCTCTGTTTTGGTACCAGTACCATGCTGTTTTGGTTACTGTAGCCTTGTAGTATAGTTTGAAGTCAGGTAGCGTGATGCCTCCAGCTTTGTTCTTTTGACTTAGGATTGTCTTGGAGATGCGGGCTCTTTTTTGGTTCCATATGAACTTTAAAGCAGTTTTTTCCAATTCTGTGAAGAAACTCATTGGTAGCTTGATGGGGATGGCATTGAATCTATAAATTACCTTGGGCAGTATGGCCATTTTCACGATATTGATTCTTCCTATCCATGAGCATGGTATGTTCTTCCATTTGTTTGTGTCCTCTTTTATTTCACTGAGCAGTGGTTTGTAGTTCTCCTTGAAGAGGTCCTTTACATCCCTTGTAAGTTGGATTCCTAGGTATTTGATTCTCTTTGAAGCAATTGTGAATGGAAGTTCATTCCTGATTTGGCTCTCTGTTTGTCTGTTACTGGTGTATAAGAATGCTTGTGATTTTTGCACATTAATTTTGTATCCTGAGACTTTGCTGAAGTTGCTTATCAGCTTAAGGAGATTTTGGGCTGAGACAATGGGGTTTTCTAAATATACAATCATGTCATCTGCAAACAGGGACAATTTGACTTCTTCTTTTCCTAACTGAATACCCCTGATTTCTTTCTCTTGCCTAATTGCCCTAGCCAGAACTTCCAACACTATGTTGAATAGGAGTGGTGAGAGAGGGCATCCCTGTCTTGTGCCAGTTTTCAAAGGGAATTTTTCCAGTTTTTGCCCATTCAGTATGATATTGGCTGTGGGTTTGTCATAAATAGCTCTTATTATTTTGAGGTACGTTCCATCAATACCGAATTTATTGAGCGTTTTTAGCATGAAGGGCTGTTGAATTTTGTCAAAAGCCTTTTCTGCATCTATTGAGATAATCATGTGGTTCTTGTCTTTGGTTCTGTTTATATGCTGGATTATGTTTATTGATTTGCGAATGTTGAACCAGCCTTGCATCCCAGGGATGAAGCCCACTTCATCATGGTGGATAAGCTTTTTGATGTGTTGCTGAATCCGGTTTGCCAGTATTTTATTGAGGATTTTTGCATCGATGTTCATCAGGGATATTGGTCTAAAATTCTCTTTTTTTGTTGTATCTCTGCCAGGCTTTGGTATCAGGATGATGTTGGCCTCATAAAATGAGTTAGGGAGGATTCCCTCTTTTTCTATTGATTGGAATAGTTTCAGAAGGAATGGTACCAACTCCTCCTTGTACCTCTGGTAGAATTCAGCTGTGAATCCATCTGGTCCTGGACTTTTTTTGGTTGGTAGGCTATTAATTATTGCCTCAATTTCAGAGCCTGCTATTGGTCTATTCAGGGATTCAACTTCTTCCTGGTTTAGTCTTGGAAGAGTGTAAGTGTCCAGGAAATTATCCATTTCTTCTAGATTTTCCAGTTTATTTGCGTAGAGGTGTTTATAGTATTCTCTGATGGTAGTTTGTATTTCTGTGGGGTCGGTGGTGATATCCCCTTTATCATTTTTAATTGCGTCGATTTGATTCTTCTCTCTTTTCTTCTTTATTAGTCTTGCTAGTGGTCTGTCAATTTTGTTGATCTTTTCAAAAAACCAACTCCTGGATTCATTGATTTTTTGGAGGGTTTTTTGTGTCTCTATCTCCTTCAGTTCTGCTCTGATCTTAGTTATTTCTTGCCTTCTGCTAGCTTTCGAATGTGTTTGCTCTTGCTTCTCTAGTTCTTTTAATTGCGATGTTAGAGTGTCAATTTTAGATCTTTCCTGCTTTCTCTTGTGGGCATTTAGTGCTATAAATTTCCCTCTACACACTGCTTTAAATGTGTCCCAGAGATTCTGGTATGTCGTATCTTTGTTCTCATTGGTTTCAAAGAACATCTTTATTTCTGCCTTCATTTCGTTATGTACCCAGTAGTCATTCAGGAGCAGGTTGTTCAGTTTCCATGTAGTTGAGCGGTTTTGATTGAGTTTCTTAGTCCTGAGTTCTAGTTTGATTGCACTGTGGTCTGAGAGACAGTTTGTTATAATTTCTGTTCTTGTACATTTGCTGAGGAGTGCTTTACTTCCAATTACGTGGTCAATTTTGGAGTAAGTACGATGTGGTGCTGAGAAGAATGTATATTCGGTTGATTTGGGGTGGAGAGTTCTATAGATGTCTATTAGGTCTGCTTGCTGCAGAGATGAGTTCAATTCCTGGATATCCTTGTTAACTTTCTGTCTCGTTGATCTGTCTAATGTTGACAGTGGAGTGTTGAAGTCTCCCATTATTATTGTATGGGAGTCTAAGTCTCTTTGTAAGTCTCTAAGGACTTGCTTTATGAATCTGGGTGCTCCTGTATTGGGTGCATATATATTTAGGATAGTTAGCTCTTCCTGTTGAATTGATCCCTTTACCATTATGTAATGGCCTTCTTTGTCTCTTTTGATCTTTGATGGTTTAAAGTCTGTTTTATCAGAGACTAGTACTGCAACCCCCGCTTTTTTTTGTTCTCCATTTGCTTGGTAAATCTTCCTCCATCCCTTTATTTTGAGCCTATGTATGTCTCTGCGTGTGAGATGGGTCTCCTGAATACAGCAGACTGATGGGTCTTGACTCTTTATCCAGTTTGCCAGTCTGTGTCTTTTAATTGGACCATTTAGTCCATTTACATTTAAGGTTAATATTGTTATGTGTGAACTTGATCCTGCCATTATGATATTAACTGGTTATTTTGCTCGTTAGTTGATGCAGTTTCTTCCTAGCCTCGATGGTCTTTACATTTTGGCATGTTTTTGCAATGGCTGGTACCGGTTGTTCCTTTCCATGTTTAGTGCTTCCTTCAGGGTCTCTTGTAAGCAGGTCTAGTGGTGACAAAATCTCTAAGCATTTGCTTATGTGTAAAGGATTGTATTTCTCCTTCACTTATGAAACTTAGTTTGGCTGGATATGAAATTCTGGGTTTAAAATTCTTTTCTTTAAGAATGTTCAATATTGGCCCCCACTCTCTTCTGGCTTGTAGAGTTTCTGCCGAGAGATCTGCTGTTAGTCTGATGGGCTTCCCTTTGTGGGTAACCCGACCTTTCTCTCTGGCTGCCCTTAAGATTTTTTCCTTCATTTCAACTTTGGTGAATCTGGCAATTATGTGTCTTAGAGTTGCTCTTCTCGAGGAGTATCTTTGTGGCGTTCTCTGTATTTCCTAGATTTGATTGTTGGCCTGCCCTACTAGGTTGGGGAAGTTCTCCTGGATGATATCCTGAAGAGTGTTTTCCAACTTGGTTCCATTTTCCCCCTCACTTTCAGGCACCCCAATCAGACGTAGGTTTGGTCTTTTTACAAAATCCCATACTTCTTGCAGGCTTTGTTCATTTCTTTTTCTTCTTTTTTCTTTGGGTTTCTCTTCTCACTTCATTTCATTCATTTGATCCTCAATCGCTGATACTCTTTCTTCCAGTTGATCGAGTCGGTTACTGAAGCTTGTGCATTTGTCACGTATTTCTCGTGTCATGGTTTTCATCTCTTTCATTTCGTTTATGACCTTCTCTGCATTAATTACTCTAGCCATCAATTCTTCCACTTTTTTTTCAAGATTTTTAGTTTCTTTGCGCTGGGTACGTAATTCCTCCTTTAGCTCTGAGAAATTTGATGGACTGAAGCCTTCTTCTCTCATCTCGTCAAAGTCATTCTCCGTCCAGCTTTGATCCGTTGCTGGCGATGAGCTGCGCTCCTTTGCCGGGGGAGATGCGCTCTTATTTTTTGAATTTCCAGCTTTTCTGCCCTGCTTTTTCCCCATCTTTGTGGTTTTATCTGCCTCTGATCTTTGATGATGGTGATGTACTGATGGGGTTTTGGTGTAGGTGTCCTTCCTGTTTGACAGTTTTCCTTCTAACAGTCAGGACCCTCAGCTGTAGGTCTGTTGGAGATTGCTTGAGGTCCACTCCAGACCCTGTTTGCCTGGGTATCAGCAGCAGAGGCTGCAGAAGATAGAATATTTCTGAACAGGGAGTGTACCTGTCTGATTCTTGCTTTGGAAGCTTCCTCTCAGGGGTGTACTCCACCCTGTGAGGTGTGGGGTGTCAGACTGCCCCTAGTGGGGGATGTCTCCCAGTTAGGCTACTCAGGGGTCAGGGACCCACTTGAGCAGGCACTCTGTCCCTTCTCAGATCTCAACCTCCGTGTTGGGAGATCCACTGCTCTCTTCAAAGCTGTCAGACAGAGTCGTTTGCGTCTGCAGAGGTGTCTGGTGCGTTTGTTATTGTTCACTGTGCCCTGTCCCCAGAGGTGGAGTCTACAGAGACAGACAGGTTTCCTTGAGCTGCTGTGAGCTCCACCCAGTTCGAGCTTCCCAGCAGCTTTGTTTACCTACTTAAGCCTCAGCAATGGCAGGCGCCCCTCCCCCAGCCTTGCTGCTGCCTTGGCGGTAGATCACAGACTGCTGTGCTAGCAATGAGGGAGGCTCCGTGGGTGTGGGACCCTCCCGGCCAGGTGTGGGATATGATCTCCTGGTGTGGTGCCTGTTTGCTTAAAGCGCAGTATTGGGGTGGGAGTTACCCGATTTTCCAGGTGTTGTGTGTCTCAGTTCCCCTGGCTAGGAAAAGGGATTCCCTTCCCCTTGCGCTTCCCAGGTGAGGCAATGCCTCGCCCTGCTTCAGCTCTCGCTGGTCGGGCTGCAGCAGCTGACCAGATCGTCCGGCACTCCCCAGTGAGATGAACCCAGTACCTCAGTTGAAAATGCAGAAATCACCGGTCTTCTGTGTCGCTGGCGCTGGGAGTTGGAGACTGGAGCTGCTCCTATTCGGCCATCTTGCTCCGCCCCACCCCCGAGATAAGTATTTTCTAATATCAGGACATTAATTGTGGCTTTTAAAACCATGCAATTAATGACAATTTTCCAAATAGAACATAGAAAGGGAAGTGAAGAAATTGATTTAAAATAAGGTGTCTTTCAAGAAATTTTCCTGGCTGGATAAAAAGAAAGACTTCGTATCAGTTTTCTATTGATGTGTAAAAAGAATCCCTAAACCTAGTGGCTTAAAGCAGCAATTTGAATTTGCTCACAGTTCTGAGGGCTGGCACTTGGAACTGGGCTTAGATAGGATGGCTGCTTTCTGTGTCATGGAGTACTGACTAGGCTTATTCATATGTCTGGGACATCAGCTAGGAAGTCTGAGATATTTTAGGCAGCTGGACTTCTCTTTATACAAAATCTCTCATCCTCAAGAGAGTCAAGCTTGTTCACATGGTGGTATCATTGCAGGAGCATGTTCTGTGTCAGGCCTCTTCAAGTCTATGCTCAAAACTTGTTCAAGTTCATTTCTGCCATTTTGAGCAGTTAAAGCAGGACACAAGGTCAGCCAATGTTCAAGGGGTGAATGGGCAGACTTCTATCTTGATGGGAGGATGAGAGAAGCTGCATTGCAAAGTAATATGCATGCTAAAGCAAGGGCAATTCATGGTCATTTACTACTGTGTTCTCTGTGTCCACAAAAGACACACACTTCTCCTGCATGTCACATATGCTCATGCTTGTTTCAGGACTAAAACAGTTCCCAACTATTTTTGTCATAAAGTCCAAAGTTCAAAGTTTATGACTGCATGGTCTGAATCAGGTCTAGTTGAAAATGAAACTCTTCAGAGTGTCTTCTTGTGTGAGATCTGTGAAAAATAATAATAATTATAAAAATTATTTGCACTGGGTAGGAGGGTCACCTTAGCCTGGGAGGTCAAGACTGCAGTGAGCTGTGATCACATCACTGCACTCCAGCCTGGGTGACCGAGTGAGACCCTGTTTCAAAAAATAGTAAAAGAAAAGTTATTTGCTTCACACACATTCAGCATGCAATACAAGGAAACAATGACTACAGTAATTACTGTTATTGGTTAAAAAAAAAAAAAAGAATGAAAAGGAAATAGTTACTAGACCACAGCAATGAAATCCAGCAGGATACAAGTTACCAGGTTCTTTTGGCCTGGAGGCACCAGGTATTCCTTTATTAAGGTCTATTCTGCTCCCTTGGAGGGAATCTTCTAATGTATTATTCTCAAAGGCTCTTGACTCTGCCTTTTGGTTTCTTGGATATGCCTTCTGAGATGCCCTTTCCTTCGTATAAGAAAAGGCCTGGCTAGCAGTTTTTTTGCTTGCTAATTTTTTATAGAAAGTTGGAAGCCCAAGGCATGAAGATGGTTTGAAGCCAGGAATTTGAGATGAGTTTGTATAATAAATTGAGACCTGGTTTCCACAAAAAATTAAAATTAAAAAAAAAAATACCTGGGCTGGTGATGTGCCAATAATCTCAGCTACTAAGGAGGCTGAGGCAGAAGGATCACGTGAGCTCAGGAGTTCACGGCTGCAGTGATCTATGATTGCGCCACTGCAATCCAGCCTGGAAGTCAGAGCAAATGCTGTCTTTAAAAAATAAAATAAAATAAAAATAATATTAAAATAAGAAACTTGGGACACAGAGGCCCCTTTTTATTTTTAAGAGTCCCAATCTTTTTCAGTCTACAGTGTTACAGATCTTTAAAATACTTTGTGAGGTGGGTTTCCTGTGCATCATGCTTTTTATTTTCCTTTTAGTTGATGTAGTAATTATGAGTTACAGTGTGATATATCTACAGGTGTATACAATAATTACAAAATGATCAAATCAGAGTAATTAGCATGCTCACCTCAAACATTTCTTATCATTTCTTTGTGCTGTGAACATTCAAAATCCTGTCTAAGTTTTGAAAATATACAAAAAATTATTCTTAACCATAGTTACCCTACAGTACTATAGAACACTAGAATGTATTCCACCTATTCAGCTGTAATTTTCTATCCATTAGCCAACCTCTCCCTATTCTTCCCTCCCCCCATACCTTTCTTAGCCTTTAATAATCATATTTCTACTCTATTTCTATGAGCCCTTTTTTTTTAGCTCCCACATATGGGTGAAAATATGCAGTATTTATCCTGCTATGGCTGGCTTATATCACTTAACATAATATCCTCCAGGCTCATCCATATCTTGTGTATCATGTTATAATCCACAACATCAGTTAAAAATCACACAAGTTTCGTTGGGATAGTCCTCGCTCTACTCAGACATCCCATGGACCCTTATAGCTCCATCTTCAGTTTTACCTTTAGCACAAAGCCATTTATTACTGTTATAGCTCCATCTTCAGTTTTACCTTTAGCACAAAGCCATTTATTACTGTTAGAACTGTTTACTGGTTTGAAAGACTAAGTAAGAAACAGTTTTATTTTCTAACTCAGCAAGTTCTAGGCATTCTGTATTTTTTTCAAAATTCTGTCTGTGAACTGGAACAATTTCTTCTTTGCTCATTTCAACATTCTGCTTGCCAATATCCTTAGCCAAATCTACAACTTCATTAGGTACACATTCTATCTTCCAAATTTGTATAGTTTACAGCTTGACAATTGTTTGTCTATTTCATAAGAGGGGTCACAATTTTTGTGTCCTGCTATGGTTTTCTCACCACTTTTCAAGTATCTGTTCATAGTTTCATTTCTGCTTTTCCAGCCTCCACCTGGAAACTGGTTCCAAAACTAATGACACCTGTATTAGATGTTTGTCACGGCAGCATCTCACTTCTAGGTATGAACTGCTATATTAGTTAACTTTTGCTGCATAACAAACCACCAATAAACTTGGTGACTTGAAACAATAATCACTTTTTTGCTCACAATTCCGTTGGTTGGCCATTTGATCCGGGCTCAGCTGGGATTACTTATCTCTGGCCCCATTGTACACTTGACCTTGCTGTTATGCATAGGACCTCAGGGAAGGTGATTGTGATGTCTGGAATAACCGGATCTCTCTAAATGGAAGCTAGGTTGGGCTTTTGCCTATGTTGGCAATATTCTGTTAGTCAAAGCAATTTACAGGGACATTCAGATTCAAGAGATAGAGACTTCATCCATTGGTGGGGGAGTGTCAAAAATCTCATGACAACAAAGAATGCATACAAGAATGGAAAAATACTGTAGCTAAGTTCTGCAAGAGATTGAAGGGAGATAAGTTTTAAGGGATTTTTTTTTTAAACAGATAACTTTTTGTGAGTGTGGAAAAAATTGTGAATACTGTTACAGATTCAACCAGATGGCCAAGAGGTAATGAGAGTTAAAAATATTTATGCAAGAGAATAGATAAATGTTGGAGTAAATTTCCAGAGGTGATGGAATAAAATGTGATAAACGGTATAGGATTGAATACTCTTCCTTAGACAGAAGAAAAATACTACTGATCTGAGACAGAAGGGAAAAAACCAAAGATGTGTGTCCGTAGAATGAAATTGGGATGGGGTTGATAATTGAAATAATTTGCCCCTGGATATCATTAGTTTTCCTAGTGAGAAAAAAATGACAATAAAATTTTCTGAGAGTTACTGGAATAGTAGCTTACAGATTATTGGTAAAGAGGTAGAATAAACTCTGGGGGCAATGAGAGAGTTCATTGACCAGGGCTGAATTAATGCATTTTTGGCGCATGTTTAGGGCGCTGTTGAGGCTAAAGACAAATAATTTGTAGTAGCAAGCAATGAGGATCTGAGAAAAGAGGGTCATGTGGGGAATAGCATGGCTACCTTTTTATTTCTGAAGGATGACAGAGTACTGGCAACGTTGTGAGAAACAAACCACGGGGAGACCAGATCAGAAGTAGGAACTGCTGTGATGAGGCTGCATAACAAATTTCCCTCAAGCACAGAAGCTTAAAACAGCCACACTAATGTATTCATGGATCCTGTTGGTCAGGAATACAGAACGAGTACAACAGGGACAGCTGATTTCTGTTCCATGATGTCTGGGTCCTCAAGACTTTAAAACTGCAGGTGCTTTGACGTCAGGAGGCTGGGATGACATGAAAGCTTGTTCACCCGTATGGCTAGTTCCTGGACTGGGAAGAACAGATGATGAGTACCGCTAGCCAGATAACCTATGCGGGCCACTCCATATGGTTCAACTTCCTTGCAGCATGGGTGCCTGAGGCTAGCTTGACCCCTACCGTGGTGGCTCTGGGCTCCAGGCATGGGGTGAGTGTTTTAGCAAATAGGTGGAAGCTGAGCCACACTTTATGATTCAGCTTTGGAAGTTTCACAGAGTTACAGCATTTTATTACTTACAGGCAAGTCACAAAACCACCTAGATGTAGTGCAAGAAGAATAGTTTGCCCCTGTTGATGTGTGCGCAGCAAGTTTCAGAAGACCATATGGGTTGGGAGATAGATATTCTTGAGGCCATATTTGGAAAATCTAGTCCATCATAGAGAATTTGCAGGCATCTGAGTAAACAGAGGGGAAGCTTGGAAAATAAGGTAGTGATATCAGACACAGAGACAGGCTTGGATTTGTAATATTCTTGACCTATGTAACTGATGGAACTGATTGCATCTCCTAAATCTTCTTCGTTTCTGAGGATGTTGAAAGAATCAGGCATATGGTCAAAAATGCTATTCGCTAAACCTATACTCTGCATCTTCATAGTTTCACTTCTTTATTTAACCACATTTTTTAGTATTTTTTTTTTCCTATTCACAGTGTAAAACATTGTAGAGGTCTATAAAGGAAAAGAAGTTACGGTCCTTTACTGCAGTTCCACAGAAGCAATTAAAAAACATGGGGCTAAAGTACCTGAGAGAAAACAAATGTTACATATAGGCTCATTTTTAAAAAGGAAATGTAATTACAACCTTTTAGAATGGCATACATACATCAGTGCTAAGGAGAAGGAAAATTTGAATATTTGAAGAGTTAACTGACACACTGGGTTGGGGAAATGCAAATTATTTGGGTGAAATGTAAAACTACCTGGAGTAAAGAAAAACTCAACCTTTTCCTCAGGCGTTTATCTTGTTTCATTTGGAGGTTTGTAAATGGAAGTTTTTAATACTCTTCATACATCTGGATCACCTGGCATGCCTTTGTGTGTACCTTTTTTAAATGGGCTGATCGCATTTACTTAAAAATCTTTTCTGTTTCTGTGGATCTTCCTGATGAAAGGTTACATATTGAATGGGCCTCATGTCTGGAGGACAAGAATCCTAAACTTCCCTTGGATGTTTTTATCATGTGGGGGTTGATCATCGAGTACCTCAGTTTTGTCCTCTGAAATAAAGGAGCCAAAGTCCATTCGAACTTGAAAGACCTTCATAAAGATAACTGGGTGATAATGCAAGAACATTCATATCCTCATTCAGAAGACTTCCTAACTCAGGTGGAGCCAAAAGATTTTTTTTTCCCCAAGATGGGAATTAGGACCAGAGCTGAGATTTGGCAAACAAAAGTGCTTGTCTTAAAACCAGGAGGGAATATTTCCTCATAAATATTTACACAGAGATCTCAGGTGATTACAAACATATAAATGTCAAATACCCATGGCTGTCTTGCCTTTCATTTCTTATACTCAAAATAGTCACCTCTCCATACTAATATGATTTCAAAGGGAATTTTGAAAAAGAAATGAATAGAATAGCAAATTCAAAATTAGAATCTGGGGTAGCTTTTTAGTGTCCTGATATTTATGAAAATCATTTCTTTGTTTGCTCAGTTTGTAAAGCTAATGCTTCTAGGAGTTTTCTATTTTAGCTGTTTTGTTTTCTGAAAAAAGATTTTTTTCCCCAAAACAAACATTTTAATAAATATTATTTTGTGCCTTAAAATATGCTAATACCAGTCAGCTGTCGCCTATTTGAGCCTAAAAGCTACCTTTTGGGATAAAATTCTTCACAAGATTATTTTCCTCATTCATCTTGAGATAAGTGTTCTAATTTTAACACTGAAAAAGTTACCTTTTTGCTTTTAATGATGAAAGGCGGTTTTTTTGTTTTTGTTTTTGTTTTGAGATGGAGTCTTGCTCCTTGCCCAGGCTGGAGTGCAACAGCGCGTCTCAGCTCACTGCAAGCTCCGCCTCCCGGGTGAAAGGAGATGATAAAATATTGGTGCTTTTCTGAATAGCTGAAGGGTCAGTGGAAACTAAATCGTAGGAATACTGGAAGGAGATTTAATTACTAATCATGTAACCTTGGGAAATTTACTTAATCTTCAGTTTTCTTACTGTGAAATTGACAGAATAATACTTCTTTATTCTAAGTTTCTCGCCAATGGTAATTGATATACTTTTTAAAGATTATATTTATTGAATACCTTATGGTCTAGGGCAGGGCAGATGGATGGGATGTTGTGCCTGCATTCCAGGCTTACTCTGTTTTGGAGTTTTCTTTTTCTGCATTAAACAACTGATACTTGTGATGTCACACACGTACAGAATCTACGTCACTTACCCTCAGAAACAAACACATTCAATTATTCTATGGTTCATCACTAGGGTTTCCATTGTTGCCTTAGAAGAAATAGAGAACACGATTCTTTCTTTAATATGGAGTTTTAGGCCGGGCGCGGTGCCTCACGCCTGTAATCCCAGCACTTTGGGAGGCCAAGGCGGGCGGATCACGAGGTCAGGAGATCGAGATCATCCTGGCCAACACGGTGAAGCCCCATCTCTGCTAAAAATACAAAAATATTAGCTGGGCATGGTGGTGCATGCCTGTAATCCCAGCTACTCGGGAGGCTGAGACTGGAGAACTGCTTGAACCCAGGAGGTGGAGGTTGCAGTGAGCCGAGATGGTGCCACTGCCCTCCAGCCTGGTGACAGAGTGAGACACCACTTAAAACAAAAACGAAAACAAAAACGTAGTGACTTACTGAGTCAAAAAGTGGTAAGAGGAGTTGTGAGTGTGAGTTCAATGAGGTGTGAGGACTAGAAGGCTGAATGGAGTGAATTAAAAGAGAATTGGAGGTAAGGAATCAGGAGAGTGAGTCGAGATACATATTTTCGGAGTTTTCTTATTAATTGAGGATAATTCTAAAGGAGCTACAAAGAGCCTGAAGCCTGAGAATTTGTTGCTGTTGCTAAAATGGAGGATGGTTACAATACAGTAGGGATGGAAGCACGAACCTTGGAGGGAAGCTGAGGGATTCCATCTATTGAAAAAGGAGGGTGAGCAGAGTGTAGAAATACAGATAGAGACAGAAACTAGGTCTAATGAAGGGATGATGAAATAGCCTCTTCTGGTGCTTCTGCTTTCTTTGGACAATAAAATGTAAGGCCAATATCTAAGAGTCAGGAGAAGGTATGTTAGAACTCAGAGGAGAGAGTAAAATAATAGACTTCTTTTTTTGGGAGGGAACAGTGAATTGAGTGCTCGATATATTAGGACTTCCAGGCAAGTCCAAAACATCCTTATTTGTGATCCTTGATTAAGAGTCATGTGCTTTTCCTTTCATTGCCTTCAGCTGTACAGGCTTAGACTTGTGGCAGGATGACTGAATTTAATCAGGAGTAGGACATCCTATTAAGTGGAAGAAAATGGGGACAAGGAATTGAAAATGCATAAAAGGAAATGGAATGTTCCTTCCTCTATCCTTGATGATCTTTTCCCGTCTCAAGGCCTGAAATTTCATTCTTATCCTCAGGTCTTCCAAGTCCTATTAGCGTCCCAACTTAGTCTCTAAATTTCATATGCACATTCTCAACTTAGCAGTTGGATGTCTAATATGCATCTCAAACTTACAAAGTTCTAAACTAAAGTCTGTATCTTCCTTCCAAAATTTGCTTCCTGTCTTCCTGTTACATTTTCCCTCATCTCAGTGAATGACAACTATCTCCACCCCTCCTCTCTTCCTCCTCCTCCTCCTTCTTTTCCTTTTCCTTCTCCTTTTCCTTCTCCTTCTCCTTCTCCTTCCTCTCCTCTCCTTCTCCTTCTTCCTCCTCTTCTTCGAGACAGGGTCTTACTCTGATGCCCCCAAGCTGGAGTGCAGTGATGTGAACACACAGCTCACTGTAGCCTCAACCTCCTAGGCACAAACAGTCTTCCTGTCTCAGTTTCCCAAGTAGCTGGGACCACAGGAGCATGCCACCACACCTGGCTACTTTTTTTTTTTTTTTTTTCTTATCTTTTGTAGAGACAGAGTTTCGCCACATTGCCCAGGCTGGTCTCAAACACCTGGACTCAAGTGATCCTCCCTTGAGATCCACCTTGACCTCCCAAAGGGCTAGGATTACGTTTGTGAACTACCATATCCTGCCCTTTTTCTCACATAATATAAAATCTTGGAGTCATGTTTAAGTACTATCTTGCTCCTGCACCTCACATCCTCTTTGTTTGCAAATATTGTGACCTCTCCCCTCAGAATATGTCAGAACCAGGCCATGTCTCATCTCATTTAACTGCTACCCCCTGGCCCAGACCACCACCATCTCTTACCTGGATTTGTTCTCTTTGTTTCTACCCTTACACCCTACATGCTAACACTAACCTGAAAGATTGAGTGATCCTTCAACAACACAGATCAGCTCATATCATCACTGAGCTCAAAGAATGCCAATGGTTCCTCCTTTCACTCAGAAAAAATAGCTAAGTTTTAAAAATAGGCCAACAGACCTTATATTCCTGGCTCCTTTCTCTCTGACCTTATAACCTGCTAATCTACCCTTTTGGTCAATCTCCTCCAGTCACAATGACCTAGTTACAGTTCCTGGAATATACCAGTGAATTTCTTTCCTCAGTGTTATTCCTTCGTGGAATTCCTTTTCCTTAGATATCTGCATTGCTTGCTCCCTGAGGAGGCCTACCTTGGCCACCCTACTTAGTACAGAATCCACTGTGCTTACCCACCTCACTGCCTTGCTTCCTTCCCTGACGTGTTTTACTCGATTTAACTTGTGTGTGATGGAACTCACATTTGGAATCAATGGTCTGGTGTTTAAGGCAATAATTGGCCAAAGCCAAGTGTCCCTATTATGAATAAGAATAAATCTGAATTATATTCCAATATTATTTATGTTCACAATTTTTCAACTGTATTATTTAAAATAGTCATCAATTTTGTAAAGCTTGACCTTACAGAACTGTATCAATACCTCCTCAGCATTGTCAGCTGCTAGATTGTTCAGATAGTAACTATATTGTATCTTTGTGATGCTAAATTGGTGTTTACTTTCAAAGACTAAGTTTTTTTTCTAGCTGTGCTCACATAAGGTACTTGTGATAAAGATATTCCCAATAGGGTTTAAAGTTTTTATTTATTACTGTGAGTAAAACACTAGGTAAAGACATCTCATTTTTATACCCACATAAGATTTTGTCAGTGGTGATGAGGTAGTTTTATTGAAATAATCCCATCAGTCATACCTTTTATATTGCTTGACAAAAGATGCTTACTGAATATTTTCAGAAGCAAATTTGAGATTGTTGCTTCACTTATTATTTTTTATTTCTAATATTTTTGCTTTACACGATAAGAATAAAACGTTTTGTTTATACAATACAGAAAATGTAGATGTGAAAATATGGAAATGAAGCAAAAATGGCTTAAAGATAACAATACCTCAACTTGCATTAGTGTCTTGGCTTTCACTGCATAAGCATGAATTTTACCATCTGCTCTGATATAAAATGCTATAGAAATTACCAGGTAAGAAATATACACACTGTCAAGGTTTATCAGGTTTATTTGTTTCCAGCAAATAAACTGTTTTCGCTGCAACCAAAAGTCCAACCATTTTAGTATTATTGTATGCAAAGTACATTTCAGTATTATTATTTGCAAGGTACAGCACAAGGCATTCTTTTGCCCTAAAATGTGTTTTTAAGCATGTAATTGCTGCTGTTCCATCATGTTAGAACATATTATACAAGGCAATAACAAAATCTTGTATGTTAGGAGCTTGTCTTTGGCTGAAAAAGAGTGATGAGAGTTGTTACCTGTCTTTCTGACAATAGCCAGTAGTTCATCTGTATTATACAGCACTATAATCACTTTATGAACATTCAACCTAACAGTGTTGTTTTCTATTCTGTAAATATTTCTTCTATCCGAATGGCCATGTTGTTATCTATATGAAACTCAGAAATCTCTCAGCTAGCTGGTAAAAATGAAAGCATTGTTGAATTTATCATGAATCCACATACTTTCAAATGTTTGAAAAAATCATCTGTTGTTTCTGTTTATGAAAGCAACTGATTGACTAGACTGCAAGAATGTGTTTAATAATATCACAGACTTTTGTATGTATAGCAATATATAATGAAGAAAGAAAAAATGATTTTCTTAACTTCTTTTCCAACAAGAACTTTGAATCTAAGGTTAATAGGTTTTTGTAAATCTCTCAAATTCTTTCCTTTTCAAGTAGTAAAAATATTTGCCAGTTTGTGCCAATCATTAGAACGAGGATTTTGTTTAAGTGTTTAGCACCCATAGTGTCAAAACTTTAAGGAATATTCTTCCTAAAGCATTTTTGTAACGTCTTATTTTCTTGTTTGACTAATTTTTTGTTATGTTGTTGCATGTGTTTTTGCTATTTCTCCTTCTTATGAGATTTTGAACTGGCAAATGGATCCTCTGATTTTAGTTTCTCTTTTCAAATGGTGAAGAATATCCAAATATAACTTATTCTAGAAGGACTTATGGCCAAAAAAAGATTCAAAAATCAAAAGCTAAATACCATTCTCAAATGTTAAATTTTAATTTTAAAATACTATTAATATCAGAATTACTATTTTTCCTTTCAGTACTTAATATACTGTTGACTCAAATTGGATATAAATAACTACATGTCTATTTACCTGTTTATTTAATTAACATTCTTAAAATTTGCTTCTGTTTATAAAAGTAATAGCTTTCACATTGTATTAGCTTATCACAGTATTTTCTATTTCAATAATAGATGGTGGTGTCACGCTATATGTTTAATCCAAGGATCTCCACATGTTCAGCTGTCTGATAGCTCTTCAAACCCTGTGTTCTTGGATATTTATTAAAGCTTCATGATGTCATCATTCCTTCTAATCTACCATTAATAGTATTTTAAAATTAAAGGAACGTTGACATTATAAACTTGTGTGTGTGTGTGTGTGTGTAGGTTTTTGTCCACAGTTCCCAATTCATAACTCCCATAGCCCTTGTAACTGCCTTTTGTTATAATGTTGGGTGTATTCGTGTGTTGGGCTTCAAGAGCAGGCCTCATGAAACAGACTCTCTCTGACCTTCTCCTGCCCATCTTTCACCTGCCCCAGAGTAGGACTCTAACCATCACTGGCCTTTCTGACTGTGGGTCATAAGACTCTCATTCCAGAGAGGGTTCTGCCCTCTATCCTGGGGAAAGAAATGCTGATATCATGAAACTTTTATAAAAATCCAAGAGGGCAGGATTTGAAGGGCTTCTGGATAGCTGAGCGCATAGAGGTTCCTGGAGGGTGGTGCACCCAGGGGAGGCATGGAAGATCCACGCTTCTTCCTGAATACCTCACTTTATGCATCTCTTCATCTGTGTTTTTTGCAATATCCTTTAAAATAAACCAGCAAATGCGTTTCCCTAAGTTCTATGAACCACTCCAGCAAACTCATCAAACTCAAAGAGACCGTTGTGAAAATGCCAACTTGAAGCTGGTGGGTTAGAAGTACTAGAGGCCCGGACTTGTGACTGGTGTGTGGGATGGGGGGCAGTCTTGGAGACTGAGCCCTCAATCTGGGGGATCTGATGCTATCTCCAGGTGGGTAGTGTCAGAATTGAATTGGCAGACATCCAGTTGGTGTCTGTTGCAGAATTGATTGCTTCCTTGCTGGTGGCAAGAAATCCCCACATATTTTGAGGTACAGAAATCTTCTTCTGTGTTTATTATTGTTGAGTTGGTGTGAGAGCAGAAGAACAACATGGTTTGAGAGTTTTTCCAAAACATAGCTATACAGCAAATGTCTAAAAATTGCAACAAGCCCATGAAGTGAATTTCATTCCACCTTGAATACAGAATGCCTACTTATGTTTGAAATTGAATATTAAGATATTAACAATAAATTAGAATTTAATCCTCTGTTAATTCATGGACACTGTTATGCATTTTAAATGTGACGATACCTATGTCATTATGTAATAATTATCCATGCAAATATCAGTGACACCAGAAATTATATTAAAGGACTAGTTACTTCGTTTTTAAGAGTCAAAGCTTGAGACTACCAGACTTGGTTCATATGCTACGGCTGAGGCTGAAATGTGGTGCATCCTTATTTAAAACCATCAACATATCATATATGAGAGATAATATATAAAGATATATATGTATATATTATGAAGATATGGAAGATATATTTTTACTTATACATCTCTGCCTACTCAAAGTAAGTAATCCCCGTAGAAGCAGATCTTTTTAAAAAATTGTGTTTAATTCCCCATCCCTAATACTCAGAGAAATATCTGATTTATTGATTTGCTCGACAAATATTTCTTGCACAAAGAAACAATGAATGAACGAGTTATAAGAAACAGCCACCATTAGATCTAAGGAGCAATGTACAGACATGAGAAGGTGAAGTACTGGAGAACATGAAAAGATGGTGGGATAAAAATACCTGAAGTCCCTGTGAAGTTCAAATATTTTTGGACATAGGTTAATAGAGGTAGAAAGCTGGAAAGATAGGAGGTGATGGTTTTGAAGGTAGAGCAGCTAATGGTAGTGGCATCTAGGCTGTAACATGAGAGTGAATACTTGAGGCTGAATGAGGGGCAAATTTAATTTGAAGCGAAGAGGTTCAGGAACTGAGAAACCAGTACTGAGTGGTATAGTGTGCTCTGGGGATGCGCTAAGCTATCAATTTTGTTACAATAGCTTTTTGAGATTTACTGAGGAAGCACATATGTCTGATGCTACCAACTGTGTGATGCTTGGACCTCAGACGATTCCAGATTTCTGCTTTCTCTGCACCTATAATTACCTTCCTCACATTTTATGTCTAGTTAAAAATAAATTTATGATGAAGTGACAGAGATGAGTCTTAGTTAGGATACAGATTTAACTGCTCTAAAAATACCCAGCTGATAAAGAGCTTAAACAAGATAGAAGTTTCTTTCTTTCTTATGGGATAGTTCAGAGGTAGGTGATTCAGGACCGGTAAACTGTTTATTCCTTGAAGTCTTCTAGAAACCCAAACTATCTCTGCCTCATCACTCCAGCATCACCTCAATCCTGTGCTCAAAATGGTATGTCATTATGTTTGATAGGCCGACTCCATATCCAGAAGTAGAGAGAGAGAAAGCAAGCTTATGACTGCATGACCTCTAAGGGTGCCAACTGGAAGTATAATACAGGAATTTTGCTCATTTTTCATTGGCCACAAAAGCTTTGACTACCTGTAAGGGAGACTAGGCATGTGGTCTATAGCTTGACATGTTTCTAACTAAAATTTGGGGACACAATTGTTGAAAGAAGGGGAGAATGGATATTAGGTATTCTTAGCAATGAGCTTGTTAATGACCATGGGAATGATGAGGCTTCAAAAGTAATGAAAGACAGGAGATGGTGCTTAACTGTCAGGGGGCCAGAGAGCAGCAATTACTGTACCAAATGGCAAGGTGGAGAGGCAGCTAGGTGGAAATGACCTTCAGAGATGGCTAATAGACTCTGATGTTTCTAGGGTAAAGATAGATGGGCAGCTAATGAGGGTGCTCCCTACCATCTGCAATCAGAAGGCAAGAATAGAGGATTATGGGGCTGAGAGCAGTCACTGTAATAAAAAATCATGATTCCTTCTTTAGCTCTTGGACTGGATCTATTTTCAGACCTTGACCCAATAAGTGAAGAGAATGCAACATAAAAACAATTGTATACCATAATGATTTCCCCAAACCTTCTCCACAGAGACCTATGGCTACTTACTCCAGTGACTGTATACTGTGAAAGAAGACCATCCAGTTATATTGAGGACTGTTAGGCACAGGATTGGAGCAGACATTGAAATCTGAAAACCTAAAACATCTCCCTGTGTCCTTTGTTAGAGTGGGGTCCTGTAAGGACTAGATAATGAATGAAATTCTGACTAACGTTTATTTTACTGTGATTCCACTAGGTCCCTAGACCCACTTAGTTGTTTTTTGCAAGGTCTCTAGAGTATAATTGAATTGAGATAGATATACTTGGCAGTTGGAAGGATATTCACATTAAGCTTTTGGCCTGTGGGGTAAAAGCTATCATACTGGGAAAGGCTAAGTGGAAGTTTCTGAAAATGCCCTTGACCTCAGTCAAGATATTGTAAAACCAAAACCAAACCAAATCAAATTAAATACACACCACACACACACATACACACACACACACACACACACACACACACACACAGCAAAACAAAAAGCAAACACAAAAGCCAGTATTGCATTCCAGCATTAATGGTGGATGTTAATACCAACTTTTCCTAAAGAATATCTCCATTTAACTCAACATTTAGTTTCCTGCAGAAACCAGATGGATCCTTGAGAATGACTGTAAATGATCCCATCTTAACCAAGTAGTAGTCCCAATTGCAACTATTGTTTTGGACATAGTATTGTTATTAGAGAAGATTATTAAAGCTTCACATACTTCATATGAAGTCATTGATTTGGAGAATGTATTTTTTTCCATTCTAATCAAAATGATTCAGAAACATCTTATATTAGGATGAAAAGAACACCAACATTTGTCATTTTATACCATGATTATGTTAACTATCTCACACTGTCATAATACAGTCTAAAAAGACCATGGCCTTCCTGTCATCTTTCAGAATATCACATTGATGCATTACATGTGTGAGATCATGTTGACTGAACAGAGCAAGCTGGAGGGGCCAATATCCTAATGGCCTGGGTAATACCTATGCTTCCCAGAAGGCAGAAGATAAAATTACAAAGATACAAGTGGGCCCATGGATCAGGGACATGTTGAGATACTCCCTCAAAAGTAAAAGAAAACTGTGCTATTTTGTATCCTATACCACAAAACAAAAAGGAACCACAATCGCTAGTAGTTTTCTTTGGGTCCTAGGAGCAATTCATGCCACACTAAGGAATTCCTTTCTGGTACATATACTGAGGAATACAGAAGACTGCCAAATTTGAGTGTTGCTTGAAGTAGAAAAGAACCGCAGCAGATATAGGCTATGGTAGAAGCGGGTTTCCTTCTTGGGCCATATGATCCAGCAGTTCTCAGGCTGTTGAAGCTGTCAGTAATATGCAGTGGATGGCAAGTACAAATGGGGTTCCGAAGAAAGCTAGGCTGTCTAGAATCAAGGAAGAGCTGCTGGTGTATCATTATTGACCATGGAGCACTAAATGACAAAGCATCTGGAACTTCCTTTTGTGAGCTGGCTGCTTTTAACTTGCCAAATCATAAAGCTATGATTACATGCCCAGCGTGTAATGATATGCATGCCCAGCAAGTAGTTCATTGTAGTCTTGTAATGGTGGTTTTGGGATCAAGGCTGCACAGGACAAGAGGACAGGAGTAAACCATAAGCTGGAGGCCCCAGAGTTGCCATGCCCCTCACCGTAGTTTTTACAGTGCCTCTCCACTAGCATATACCTATGGCCATTGAAAGTTTCTGTAAGACTTGGCTTAAAGAGAAAAAGCCTAAACTTGGTTTAAAGCCCAGCAAATTGGTATAGGCCAAAAATGGATAGCAGTTGCATTACAGGTACATTTGCAAATTACCTTGAGAGACAGTGGAGAGAAAACAATCTTCTCAATGGGCAAAGATCAAATAAATACACCTGGTCATCTACTCTCATGAAAGCAAAAGTGCTCTGAAGTAGGAATATATACAAACTTCTGATCAGTGTCCAGTGATCTAGCCAAATGCCAGGGTGCCTGGAAGGAAAAGATTTGAAAATTGAAAGACAAGGAAGTCTTGGGTAGATTCATGAGAATGAGCATATGGCAGTGTGCCCAAAGTGTGAAGATTTTTGCATCACATAGAATTGCCCTTTAGAAAGCATTTATCATAGAAAAGCCACTGAACACATAAGTGTGGACCTTGATCCTGAATCAACAACCATCCCAGAACTAGCATCATAGTCATAAGAATGGAGTGGCCATTTGCAGAAATGGTGCCATGGTTTATTACTTACTAAGGCTGACCTAGATAATGCTACCTTTGAATGTCCAAACTAAAGCCACAGAGACTAATGCTGATAAAGTCTATTCCTAAACAGATCAGTAGGTCTCTAGGTGGCAAGTCGACTACATTGAACCCCTCTGTCCTGAAAGGGCCAGTGGCTTATCCTCAAAGATAGACACCTATTCTGGGTATGGTCTTTTCCTTTCTTGCCTGCTGAACCAATTTCCATAGGCTTATGGTGTCTTATGATAATTAAAGAATGCCTGATCCATACGCATGAATTCTCAACAATATAGCAACCGACCAGATAACTCATTTCATAGCCAAATAGAAGCAGGAATAGGTCCGTAATTTTGGGATTCACTCATTGTGTCATGTACTAAACATCCAGAAGTATCTAGCTTTATACAGCATCTGAATGGTCCACTGAAGGCACCACTGAAATACAAGCTCAGAGAGGGTACTCTTCAAGCATCACATCCCATTCTTCAAAGCACAGTATATGCACTGACTCAACCATCTCCATATGGTCCTATTTCCATATGAGCCAGGAACTAAGAGGTGGAAACCAGAGTGACTCCATTCATCATGCCTTCCTAGAATCTTCTGTAGGATTTTATGTTTTTGTCCTTGCAGTGCTGGAATCTGTAGGGTTAGAGATTCTGGTCCCTGAAAGGAGAGAACTCTTTTCAGTGAAAGAACAATGGCCTTATTGATATGGAAGCTACAGCTGCCACCTGCACACATTGGACTCTTCATTTCCAGCAACCAGCAATCAAGGAGATAAGTCACTGTCTTGGCAGAGACAATTTATGCAGATCAGTAAGGGAAAAAGGGAGCTCTTTTTACACAGTAGGGAGAGAGGCATACTTGTGGAAATCAGATGATCTACTTGGGTACTATTTGATAATCCTTCACCCAATTATAACTGAAAATGGACATGTACAGCAACCTTGGCTTGAGAAGGTTGTGGTTACCACTACTCAGGAATAAAGGCTTGAGTCATACCACCTGTAAGCCATCAAGACCTGCAGAGGTGACAGCTGAGGGTGAGAAGTATTTAGAATGGCAGTGCAGAAGGGAGACAGTGAATACCAGTTGAGCTTCTGAGACCAACTGAAACTCGCTTGTATATCCACTACCCTGGCTAAGAAAAAGACTATTACCAGCACCTAAAAGCCTGTGTTATGGCCCCTTCTAATCACTATTCCTCACTCCCCTTCTCCTTCTGAAAGTTTAACCTATATTTTGAGTTCTAACAACATAGATCAGCTTTTCTTCACTTTTAGACTCTTATGTAAATAGAATCATACAATGTATGCTTTGGGGTCTGGCTTCTTATACTCAGTTTTATGTTTATGTATTTTTTACATGGTAGCATTTGGTACCAGTTTGTTTATTTGCTATGCACTATTCATTTTATATACTACCAAAATATATTTTCAGATTACAGTGATGGACATTTGGATTTTTTTCCAGTTTGAGACTGCTATAAATATTGCTGTCACAAATATTCTTGGGAATAGTTTTTGGTTCAAATGTGTACATCATGTACAATTTCTGTTGAGTGTGTACCTGGAAGTTAAATTGCCAGGTCATAGAACAAACATATGGTCAACTTCAGTAGATAATTCCAAATGGTTTTCCAAAGCAATTTTATCAATTGACACCTCACCAGCAATAAATCAATATTCTAGTTGATTTTCTTTCTTACCAACACTTATTTGAATACTAATAATAGAAAAGCTAATGAGGCTGTTTCCACATGTAAGGAGCTTAAAATTGCCACTTTATCCTAAAAACAAGTAAAAAGCTGAACAAACTGAAAAATCAACCACTCTTTATTGAGTCACAGGAGAAATAAGGTCATAGGGCTAGCTGCTACCCCCAAATTAAGGAGACAGATAGGCAATACACAGAATAAAAACTTATGGAAGAAGAAACTCGTGAACCGAAACCTCCACAGGAACCAGTGTCAGGAACCAGTGTCAGGGTAGGAAAACCTGGACTGTAATTAACACACTGTAAGAGGATCAGTAAAAACAATTCTGAGAATTAAACACTTTAGAGGAACTCAGTCATGGAGGTAGCTTCAATCTTCTGTGAGTTTTACCCAGGAGCTTGATCAGGTTCTCATAGTATATATTGGAGAAAAATGCCTTGTGTTTCCAGCAGTGAAAAGAGGAGTCAGGTGGTGGCCTCTGCATAGCTGCCTTGGGCATCTGCCTGCCAGGACCTCCGTCTGCTTTCCTAACACGAAGCCCCTTCAGGGAGGGTTCCTCCTCGTTGGGTACTGATTCAGGCACCTGCTTGGGCTCTTCCTCTTCTGAAGCATTGTGTGAGGTATTGGATTTTTGGGGGTAAATGTAGATAACTCATTTTTCTTTTTCTTTTTTTCCGAGACGGAGTCTCACTCTGTTACCCAGGCTGGAGTGTAATGGTGCAGTCTCGGCTTACTGCAACCTCTGCTTCCTGGGTTTAAGCAATTCTCCTGCCTCAGTCTCCCAAGTAGCTGGGATTAGGTGCACACCACCATGCCCAGCTAATGTTTGTATTTTTAGTAGAGACAGAGTTTCACCATGTTGGCCAGGCTGGTCTCGAACTCCTGAACCCAAGTGATCCACCCACAAAGTGATCCACCTCCCAAAGTGTTGGGATTACAGGTGTGAGCCACTGCGCCCGGCCTCATTTTTCCTAAATGTCTAACTATGTTAAAACATGTGTGTGTTATGTTCATAATAAAATAATCAAATAAGTGTTAACAAAAAATGAGAATTGTATAATTAGAGCAATAACCCAATTAACACAACAGTACAGCAGCTTTAACAAGAAATTAATTAGACATGCAAAATTTGTAAATGATATTATCTGGAGAATTATATTGACTTTGCTAAAGGATGACCATTTTTAACATTGCCAATGACATCTTTAGATGGAAGATTTAAAATAAATCTATGTCTATCTTAAAAAAGACGAATTTTAACCCCTTTGAAGTAAATTAATAAATGCACATATGTGGAAAAAGTAACTCCCATAAAGGCATCCTTCTTTTACACAACAATGATTTTTTAATAAATATATTTAATGAATCTGACAATTGCATTGAAATTTCAAATATGATCCCTCCTGACCATTTCAGAAATCAGTTCACCTTCATTTGTAAACCAAGGTTAGACAAAATGTTTTGCTACTCTGCTTTTATCTTTACTGTAGAAATTGTATCAAGGTAGTTGAAGAGTATATTGGGATAACAAAAGGGTGCTAGAGTTATTTTAGAGACTACAAGGCAGTTATTCATCTTTATTGATAATCTGCTTTTATGTAATCATTTTTTTTTAGAAAAGAAATTTGTCTTTTTAAACTGACACTATTATATAGCTGATAGAAATAGGAGATTGGTATTGGCTAACGTGAAAATATCATCTTGTAGAGAAAATAAGGAGCAAGCTAAGATTGAAGCTACATTAAGGTTCTTGAGATTAGGCAAGATTCAGGAAATAATCAGGAGTCCCTGGTCACATAGCTGACTCTAAATTTGACAGGATTAATCATTGATAAGTTCTGCATGATAGCCAATAAGAGATTATGCTAGGGACAGCAGTTGCCAGAGGACGAAAATGAGTGCTAAATCAATAAAAATAGAGTAAGGTACTACATTGTGAAGACGGAAGAGGTTTTATAACAAGCTTTTTAAAAATAAAATATTATGTAGTAAAAAAATTAAAACAGCTATCATAAATCAGGTCTTCCATAGAAATTGAGATTTTTTTTCAAAAGTTATCTTTTATGTCTAAAACTGCTTTGCATGGAAATTGTGTTAGTAAAAAGACCTAAAAGTGAGCTGTCTAAAGGAGAAGTTAAAGTTGGTGACAATTGTGTAGGAAATGACATTTAACTTTGTCTAGGACAGCCATGAAATGACCACAGGTGCAACCTCGACTTGGAAAAAATAATTTGACCATAATAAATCTCAGAATTTTAAAGTTTAATTAGAGAATAAAAGTTTAAGGTTGTTATCAGGACACTTAGAATGATGGACTTGCAGTATGTCAATACAATCTGTAACATACAATATTAAAGGTTTTTACATTATTGATTAATGAAACAGAGTACTCTGGAGGACTCTTGCAGTTGAATATTAATATTATTTATAAAAATGTATTTGATATAAAATATTTGGTATGGTAGATAAATAGCATACCCTGACATATGATTTGTACATTCAAATAGAAATGTAAATCATCTTCATCTAATCACTGCAAATTTGCTCTGTATTGTTTTATTACTCTTACGACTTTAGGCTTTCCCTGATTCTACCATGATTATAGCAGGGTACCAATTTAAACTTTTTAAGATATTCAAACATTTTATGACAGCTTTCTCCCAAAATGGGCAAACTTAAAATGAAGAAGACAATATTTTCTAGATTATTTAGATGAGGCCATTGTCATTATAACTGAAATCAGGAATGGAATATACAATTTACTTTTCAAACTTTAGCACTGCACTTACTAGTCATAGAGACAGGAATGAGAATGTTCTTACATAATTCTTACTGATGATTAGTTGGAAACATATAAGATTTCTACAGTTATTTTTTCTCTCCTATAACCCTTTGAGTTATTCTATAAACTATAAAGAATAATCCATCCTACCTGACATTTTGTGTTTCTCCTTAAAAATTTGCATCAAAATCTGTTTTATTCTTACAACTTTTCCTGTATTGTTGTAAGATACTATCATCACAGACTAAACCTACCTGGGAAGATGAAAGATTTCATCTTCCAAATAGGTCACATCCATAAGCACTGGAGATTCTTTATGCTTACGTTGCTTAAGATAGCAAGACAAAATATCCTGGATTTGAATACTTGTGCTGATGATGTTATATTTATAAATTTTGTTGAATTACTTGACTTCACTGAAAATAATTTTCACATTTGAAGTATGGTGCTAATAATATGTACCTTGAAGATTTGTTGTCAGGATTATAACATAGTAAGCTACTGCGATGATCTAAATGTTTGTGTCCTCCCAAAATCCGTATGTTGAGAATCTAATGATAATGTGATGATATTAGACGATTATATTCCAATGACCTCATGAATGGGTTTAGTGCCTTTAAAAAGGAGCCTCAGAGAGCTGCCTCGCCCCTTCCATCATGTGAGAACACAATGAGAAGGTGCTATCTATGAGCCACAAAATGGGCCTCATCAGATGTTGAATCTGCCAGTGCCTTGATTGCTGAGGTCCCAGCCTTCAGAACTGTGAGAAATTAATTTCTGTTGTTTATAAGCTAGCCAGTGTAAGGTATTTTGTTATAGAGGCAAAAAGTGACTAAGACAGGTGCTTAAAAAATCCTTGGTGAATCAATGCATCTTTGAAACTTGTATGTAAAATCTTTGGCATACAGTAGACTCTAGAAAAAGGCTATTTGCAATAATGATTCTTTCCTGCTGTGAAAAATTTATAAGCATTTAGAAAAAAATATTGACCTGTTACCCTAATATAAATAATATTTTGGAGGAGAACAAGTGTTGGGATAATTTCATTTAGTTTTCTGTGATGTAAGATATCTTACCTTAAGAACTGTGTTCTTCCAAAGAGTCAAACCCATGATACGAAACCACAAACACTGCTGAGGAATCAAAGGGTTTCCACAGTTTGTTTTGCCATTTTCTGATTGCTTAAGTGATATCAAGAGACCTTCCTCCCAAAACCTATTTTGTTAAAAGAGCATGAAATATCAGAGAGAGCCCATGTAAAAACATGCATTAGCTGTCTATAAAGGCAGTCCTTTTCTGAGTCTAGGGATCAAACTGTTTTTTATATTGTTTTCTACGAGCTAAATATCGTAGTGTCTTTTGTGGCTTTTTTTTTTTTCCTATGGGCTAAGTGCTCTGATGTTCACGGAGTAATATGCTGGCCCTAGCACCGTAGAGCTCTGTGTATAATTGAATTCTCACTTTAATTTCTTGTTCTCCATTTTCCATGTGTTTGCAGGTAGCTGTGCTTCCGAGGCTCCATTCAGGTTGTTCAATAACTGAAAGGCTCCTTGAGGAATCAAATATTTTTATACCAATTTATACTGAGGCTAAAGTTTAAAATGAAATACCAAAACATGAGCTATAGCTTTATTCAGAAATTCACTTGTTCTCGGAGCCTTTAAATTGGCTATAGGCAAGGTCACTAAAGCTGCATGAACTTGTTCTTGTTACTTCTCAGCCTCCCAAGCCTCACAGTAACCTTGAGGAAAAGTTTAGTGTCTCCAAACCAAGCATTTGATTAGAATTATTCCTAAAATGCAAGGATACAATTATTTTACCTCCAGTTAAATTTAAAATTCACTTTAAAACTTAAAAAACTAAAAATACATATTTATTGTCATGTTATCATCTAACATTGGTCCCTGAGTTATTTCACTAATTGCTTTAAAACCAAGGTTCAGAGTACTGAAATTGTGTGTATACCTTTATTAATCTAGTTTTGAGTTTGCCTTTTTTCCTTCCATAGGGTAACCTCAAACCTTGATTAGTTATTTAAAAATCAATATCTTATAAAGAGAAAATTGCTTTTATATTTTACTCTACAGTGTTTTGCTACACGTAGCATTACTGGTTTAAACGAAGAAATGTTAACGGTTTAAATCAAAAGCAAACCTTATACATGGCTATATACGGCAGATTCAGCAGGCATAGGCTACTGTGCGGTGAAGGAAAACACATTACTGAAATAGTTCATCATCTACTGATTCTCCAAAATTCATTTCAAATCAGGATTAATTCTGCCAAGTCTGCTTGTTGTGTTCTCCACGTGTCTTTGCATCTGTTTATTTTTTATGACACATGCTTTTAAAGGGTCGGTATTCAAAAACCTTAAACTTTCCAATCAGAAACTACTGATTCCATGATTTTATTAGAGGCTGAAAAATGTCCTTTGGATGTCCTTCTTTGTAGGAAGAATGTGGAACCATTTCATAGTCGTTGTGCTCTTGTATACAACATCCTCATGGATTAGCAAAATGCTAAATCTCTGGAAGGGCCCATTTATTCTTAAAAATACCAACAGATTGGACATTGGAATGGTATTGAAGCATATCATTCCAAGACATTCAGGAAAACATGCAGAATATAATAGAATTAGGTTAATGGATGTAAATACATCTATTAAAAGAAAGTAACTTTTAGCCCAGGTGTGGTGGCTCATCCCTGTAATCTCAGCACTTTGGGAGGCCAAGGTGGGAGGATCGCTCGAAGCCAGGAGTTTGAGAACAGTCTGGGCTACATAGTGAGACCCTCATCTCTACAAAAACAAATTTAAAAATTAGCCAAGCATGGTAATGCATGCCTGTGGTCCCAGCTACTTAGGAGGCTGAAATGGGAGGTTAGGGAAGAGTGCTCGAGCCTAGGAATTTGAGGCTACAGTCAGCTATGATCAAGCCATTACACGCCAGTCTGGGTGACAAAGTGAGACTCTATTTAAATAAAAAAAAATTTAAAAAGTGACCAGAAATATCTCGTTTTCCTGAAACTGAACATATTTTAATGTTTTAAGATAAATGTAATTCTTTCCAAATTAAAGCATGAAAGAACTGCTTGTTGTTCTTTCTGTGAAGCAATTTATAATTATTCTGCTAAATGGTGTAATTTTGTAATTACAGGTAAGTAGTGCTGTTTTTTTTTTTTTCTTAATGTAGAATATGGTTCCAAGAAATATATTTTATTTTTTTTTTTGAGACAGAGTCTCTGTCTGTCCCCCAGGCTCGAGTGCCGTGGTGCAATCTTGGCTCACTGCAACCTCCACTTCCTGGATTCAAGCGATTCTCATGTCTCAGCCTCCCAAGTAACTGGGATTACAGGCGTGTACCACCACGCCTGGCTAATTTTTTATATTTTTAGTAGAGACATGGTTTCGCCACGTTGGCCAGGTTGCTCTCAAGCTCCTGGCCTCAAGTGATCCTCCTCCCTTGGCCTCCCAAATTGTTGGGACTACAGGCATGAGCCACCAGAATTATAGGCATGAGCCACCATGCCCAGCCCAAGCACTATTAAGAAGAGCTTTGCGGGGCCAGGCGCCATGGTTCACGCCTGTAATCTCAGCACTTTGGGAGGCCTAGGTGGGCAGATCACGAGGTCAAGAGATTGAGACCATCCTGGCCAACATGGTGAAACCCCGTCTCTACTAAAAATGCAAAAGTTAGCTGGGTGTGGTGGCCCACACCTGTAGTCCCAGCTACTCAGGAGGCTGAGGCAGGAGAATCACTTGAACCTGGGAGGTGGAGGTTGCAGTGAGCTGAGATTGTGCCATGGCACTCCAGCCTGGCGACAGAGTGAGACTCCGTCTCAAAAAAAAAAAAAAAAAAAAAAAAAAAAGCGGGGGGGCTTTCGGTTTAGAGTTAGACTTAGTTAGACTTAGGTTTATAACAGCTTTAACACTTAACTGGCTGTATGAGCTTGAGCAGAAAATAAATAAACTTTTTTCATTCTGTTATTGCAAGAGTTTACAGAAGACAAATTCATGTTGGGAACCTGACACAGAGTAGAAATGCAATGGATATTAATTGTCCCCTTTTCTCTCCTCTATTTTCTCTCCTCTATTAAAAAACGCATGTGACTTGCTCTTTCAGGGTGGATAGGGAACAGCTGAGATATAACTGGAGCAAACTAGATAGTTAACAGGTGTCACTTCTCTGGACAGAAGGTACTGGCCCACTGGAAAGGGCTTAAACTAAGCAGAAAATGTCTGCAGTGGAACACCAAAAAAATTATAGTCGTTCAAAAAGTAGTAATGTTTAAAAACTTAGTGAATTTCAAGATAATATCAACAGGGGATTTAAATATAGTAAAGCCGAGAGCTAAGAACAGCTGAGGGAGAGGGAATGAAATGGATGTTAACACAGTCAGGATATAAGGAAAGATCTATGTTGATTTTTAATATTTAAAGGATTTTTTTCTCTCTCCCTATTTACTACTTAATAGGATGTAATTTATTTATGACTGAAAAGGTGAATGTGTTTTAATGCTTTGGGAGTCTAATATTTGGCTGCTTGTTTTAAAATAAGTTTATATGATGGTTATCTTGGGTATCTGGAATTTTTATGAGTTTTCTAGGCTCTTGCAAAAGGAAGCAGTACATGAATGAAAAATAAAGGCATGGTACAAATAAAAATTAAAAAGAAATATGATCAAAAAGTAAAAACTAATTTTCTAACAGTAATGATGACAATGTTATATTTTGCCATAATAATAATTCCATAATAGAATATTATGATTATCACACTTCACAGGAGAGAAGGGATTAAGGATGTTGAAAACATGAGTAAGTAGCTGTGTGTAAAATGTGCAGAAGTTTGTCTCATAGGATGTTGCAGAAATAGGAACAACTATGAGCGACATTTGTAATATAACAGAGAACAAATGAACCTGGAAACTCTAGACCATTTTTCAAATTCTAACTAAGTAGGAAAAGGACTTGAATAAGCATCTCTTCCAGGAGACATATACATGGTCAACATGTATATGAAATGATGTTCAACATAGCTAATCATTGGGAGAGGCAAGTCAAAACCACAATGACATACTGGTTCATACCTATTCAAATGGCCATTATCAAAAAACAAAAAAAGGTAACAAGTGTTGATGAAAGTGTGGAAAAATTAGAAAGCTTGTAGACTCCTGGTGGGAATGTAAAATGAGGCAACTGCTGTAGAAAGCAGTATGGAGGTTCCTTACGACCTTAAAAATATAATTTCCATATAATCTAGCTATCCCACTTTGGAGTATTTATCCAAAGGAATTGAAATCAGAATCTTGAAGAGATACTTACACTCTGATATTCATTGTAGAATTATTCACAATAGTCAAAATCTGAAAACAACTTAAATGTCCATTGATGGATGAATGGAAAAAAAAGTGTGTAGGCCGGGCGCGGTGGCTCAAGCCTGTAATCCCAGGACTTTGGGAGGCCGAGACGGGTGGATCACGAGGTCAGGAGATCGAGACCATCCTGGCTAACACGGTGAAACCCCGTCTCTACTAAAAAATACAAAAAATTAGCCGGGAGAGGTGGCGGGCGCCTATAGTCCCAGCTACTCGGGAGGCTGAGGCAGGAGAATGGCGTAAACCCGGGAGGCGGAGCTTGCAGTGAGCTGAGATCCGGCCACTGCACTCCAGCCTGGGCGACAGAGCGAGACTCCGTCTCAAAAAAAAAAAAAAAGAAAAAGAAAAAGAAAAAAGTGTGTGGAGTATACATACAGTGAAATATTCTTCAGTCTTAAAAAGGAGGACCCTGCTATATGAGAGAACATGAATGAACTTTGAGGATACTATGCTAAGGTAAATAAGCCAATCAAAGAAGAACAAACACTGCATGATTCTACTTATATGAGATATCTAAAATAGTCAAATTTTTAGAAGCTGAGAGTGGAAAGGTGATGGTTGTGGCCTGGCAGGGAAGGAAAATGGGAAGTTGCTGTTCAAAGGATATAAAGTTACAGTTATGCAAGATGAAAAAGTTCTAGGTAACTTCTGTACAGCTTGTTTCTATAGTAAACAATACTCTATTATGCACTTCAAAATTTAAGAGGGTACATCTCATGTCAAGTGTTCTTGCCACAATTAAAAACACTTTATGGCCGGGCACAGTGGCTCATGCCTGTAATCTTAGCATTTTAGGAGGCCAAGGTAGGCAGATTGCTTGAGCTCCAGAGTTTGAAATCAGCCTGGGCAACAGGGTGAAACACTGTCTCAACTAAAATACCTTGCTCCTGTAGTCCCAGCTACTCGGGAGGCTGAGGTAGGAGAATTGCTTGAACCCGGGAGGCAGAGGTTGCAGTGAGTAACCTGATATCATGCCACTGAACTCCAGCCTGGGCTATAGAGCAAGACTCTGTCTCTACAAAAAAAAAAAAAAAAAAAAAAAAAACCACACACAAAATAAAACAAAAAAAACACCCCACTATATGTATACACACACACATACACACACATAAACACTGTGTGTGTGTGTATATATATATACACACACACACATATGCATATACTATATATATTTGAATTGGTCTGAACCAGTTTAAATGTTTCAGGAATTTTATTACTGTTTCTACATTAATTTGTAGAAATTATAATGCATTTATATATTTGCTTAAGCTTTAAAAAATATAGCAATAATATGTGTTCAATGTAGAAAATTTGGAAACTATGTAAGAGCATATATAAAGAAGAAAAGAAAAATCACTGATAATTCTGCATTAAAGATATAGCCATTTAGGTGCTTTCAATCTTGATTTGTATTTGGGTATGCATGAACAAAAGTGGAATCATATTGTGTACATTTAATATTATAATCTTCTTCTCATTATTATTATATCATGAGCAATTCCCACGTTATTAAATGTCATTGGAAAGCAATTTTAGTGGTTGTATAATAATTTGCTGTATGTGCCAACCACAATGTACTAGACAATTTCCCGTTTATTGGATATTTGATTATTTTCTCTTCCCCCACCCATTATAAATATCTATAATGGCAGTCCTTAAGCAAATTTGTTTCTGCTCATTAAAAATTCCCAAAAGTAAAAATGTTGCGTCAAAAGGTATAAAAAATGTAAAGACTCTTTATAAAAATTCTAAAATTGCTTTCCAAATAATTGTCTTGACTCTAGTATTTACTCTCACTACTTTTAATGACAAAAACCGCAACTGCTTTTGCACCAACCTAACACATACTTTTGTAATTTCTCAGCTCTTAGAGTTTCTCCAACTATGAGAAACAGCACAAAAACACATATTTTATTCGATGACTTCCATAGTCAATGGTGTCACTGGTACCAGACTTCATTCTGATCTTAAACAACGATAAAACGACATTATAACTGTTTGCACATATCGAACAACCAGAGATATGAGACTGTGATCTCGGAGAGAAGAAAAACACATGAATTCCACCCCCGGATTGTTCTGGGTGCGCTGTCTGGATGTGCGTGCAGAGTGGTGAAGCTGAAGCAAAAGGCAGGAGGATAGTTGTGTCGAGAAAGGAGAATTCTGAGTTTGGACTGCTTTACTATCTGGAATTTGCTGGGCATAGTTCTAGAGAGGAGGCAACAGCAAAGATGGCGATGTGAGAAGCCTGAGTTGGGGTTCCCCACATGATCCTTAGTCCTTGGCTAACAGCTGGACTACACATGCATGGGGCAAAACATAGGAGGCCCCATGAAGAGACACTGCTGCAGGCCTGGGAGATGGATGGGAATGTCAGAGGTCATGCAGTGCTAGCGGAAGGTGGAATTGTGGCCCAGCAAAAGTGTGAGAAATAACTAAAAATTTTAGGTGTTTGCTGAGAACCACAATTATAGAAATTGACTTTTGGTATAGAGTCCTATAATTTTATTTTATTTATTTATTCCTTCATTTTTGAGACAGAATTTTGCTCTTGTTGCCCAGACTGGAGTGCAGTGGTGTGATCTCAGCTAACTGCAACTTCTCCCTCCTGGGTTCAAGCGATTCTCCTGAATAGCTGGGATTGCAGGCACGTGCCACCACACCTGGCTAATTTTTGCATTTTTAGTAGAGATGGGGTTTCATCATGTTGGTCAGGCTGGTCTCGAACTCCTGACCTCAGGTGATATGGCTGCCTCGGCCTCCCAAAGTGCTGGGATTACCGGCGTGAGGCACTGTGCCCAGCGATTTTATTTTTTGTTTATTTTTCTTTTAGAGATGACATCGTGCTCTGTCACCTAGGCTGGAGTTCAGTGGTGTCGTCACAGCTCACTGCAGCCTTAAACTCCTGGGTTCAAGTGATCAACCCACCTCAGCCTCCTAAGTAACTAGCACTACAAGTGCGTGCCACCATGCCCAGATAAGTTTTAATATATATTTTTAGAGATGGGGTCTTCTATATAATAAAATGCCCATGCTAGTCACAAACTGCTGGCCTCAAGCCATCTTCCTACATCAGCCTCCTAAGTAGCTGGGATTACAGGGATGAGCTACCCCATCTGGCTAGAGGCTTGTGATTTTAACACACATGAATATATATGATCCACCACCACAACTGGAATACAGAAAACTATATAATTTATAATATTATGTACTCATGATTATATAATACTGAAACAGATAAAACACATGTGAAGATATAATCCATCACCACAATTGGAATACAGAAAATTATATAGTAATTTATATTATTATATATTCATGATTATATAATAATAAAACAGACAAAATCAAACAAAAATAGCATGTATATATTCCAATACTTAAAGGAAAAAATGTGCATAATAAATAAGAAATATGCATTCTCAGTGGTGAAATAAAAAATTTAAAAAAACATTAAATGAGGATTTTTAGTATAATATTGAAGATTAAAAATAGTGAATGGGCTTGATAGCAGAGTTAATACTGCAAGAGAAAGGTTGGCATTCTTGAAGTTAAATTAATATTAATTATCCAAATGGAAAAAGTGGGAGAAATATTTAAAAAGTATGCCACGCCTCAGCTTCCTGTGAAACCACATCAGGCAATGTAACATACGTATATTAGAGTCCTAGGAAAGGGAGAGAGGGAAAGAAAGCAAGAGAGCGTGACAAAAAGTGTTTAAAGAAAAAATGGCCAAAAATTTCCTAAATTTGCTAAAAACTGTCAAATTATAGTTTCAAAAAAAATCAGTGAAGGCTAAACAGGATAAATAAAAATAAAACCAACATAGGGTGAAACTGCTGAAAACCAACGATAAAAAAAATATTTTGTTACCAGCTCCTGCAAAAAGAAGAACACAAGAATTACAAATTTTGCCTCATCAGAAGTGGTGGAAGTCGGAAGTCATTGGGATTATATATCTGATGTGCTAAAAGAAAAAAATATTCTAAATTGAAAGTGAAATAAACATTTTATATACACAAAAGCTGAGATATTTTTGCCAGTCAATCTGAGTTACAAGAATTAATCAACCAAGTTTTTATGCTAAAATATCAGATGGAAACATGACAGAATAAAAAGAAATAAAGAACACTATAAATAGTCAATATGTATGTAAGCTAATGACAATAATTTTTCTCTTAGTTTCTTTAAAAGACAAATAATTGCTTAATACAAGATAAATGGTTGTGAGGACTTTATAGCATGAACAGCAGTAAAATGTAGCATAAGATAAACAATAGCAAAAGGAAACAGACATTAAAGATTATACCATTTTTGCATTTATACATTTTTCATGAACTAGTACATTAAGTAGATTGTCATAGTTAAGAATGTATATTACAATATAAAAGCAACCAATAAAATTATACAAAGAATAATAGCTAAACAACAATCAATACAATTAAAAAAGAATACTAAAATAAAGGTAGGAAAGGAAAAGCAGAGAAACAAAAATAGATGAAATAAATAGGGAAATACTAGCTGGATGGTGCATTTAAACTCACTGTATTGACCGTGTGAGACAAAGTAACACACAAGATGGATGTTTGCTTATTTCTGCTCACCAGCATGCTTTCACCAAGCCCCTGACTCCAGAAGGATGCTTTGAAGACAGCACAGGATAGAGCACATCTCTCTTGCCTAAGGCACCGTATTTCTTAAATGACCCTAGTCCTTACCTTTACCAAAGATAAAACAACATCTGATGGGGTTAGCGATTATGTTTCTGTAATCTACAATAAAATGTATTTTTTTTTCTTTTTTTTTTTTTTTTCTGAAACAGGGTCTTACTGTGTCACCCAGGCTGGAGTGCAGTGGCATATCCTCGGCTCACTGCAGCCTCCGTCTCCCCGGTTCAAGCGATTCTCCTGCCTCAGCCTCCCTAATCACCAGGATTACAGGTGCCCGCCACCGCACTCAGATAATTTTTGTACTTTTAGTAGAGAAGGGGTTTCACCATGTTGGCTGGGCTGGTCTTGAACTCCTGACCTCAGGTGATCTGCCCACCTCAGCCTCTCAAATTGCTGGGATTACAGGCTTGAGCCACTGTGGCCGGCCTAAAATGTACTCTTCCACACAAACCTTGATGTGATTCTGCTTCAATACAGCAATAAAGTTTGGTGTGATTTTGCACATGCTGAACTTCCACAACCCATATATAAACTATGAGCTAAAGCACTATACTACAGCAGTCTTATAGTAACTCTCTAAGGGGCTGCTCTCTGGCCCTAGGCCTCAGTCTGCAATCTTTAGGAAGACTTCTGAACAAAATTAACTTTAATTATTTAAAAGCTTGATTTTTTCTTTAGTTGACAATAGTCATATTAATGTAATACTAAATAAAGCATAGGAAATTTTAGACTGCATATAAGGCACCTTCTTTTGTGTTTAAGAAAGATGTGCTTTATATATAAATACACAAATAGTATAAAGCATTTGCAAAAAAATAAGGTATGTTCTATAAACAGTAACCAAAAAAATGTTTAACATCAAAGTGTACTTCAAGACAAGAAACATTACCCAGAGACAAGGGTATTTAATAATAAAACAAGTGGCAATTCATCAGCCATACATGACACTCCTAAATGCATGTGCCTGTAGTAACAGAGCTTTCAAATCCATGTAGCAATGACTGATAGAACTAAAAGAAGAACTATGAGAATCCATAATCATTGGTGAACATTCTTAGATACCTCTCTCAATAATTTATGTAAAAGTAGAATAAAAAATAGAGAAGATAATATGAATTATATCAACCAACTTTACCCAACTGATATTTCTTGGATCTTATACCTCGAATCTATAAAATGCATATTTTTCAAATATACATGGGATGTTCACCAAGACAAGTATACCCTCAGCCTTAAAATTACTTTCTTATAGTAAGTCTTAGTATAAGTAAATTTAAAATTAAATCTTACAGAGTAAGTGAGATTTAAGTTAAATAAGGGGAATAAATTAGAAATAAATAGCAATGAGATATCTAAAAAATCACCAAGTATTTATAAATTAAACAGCACACATATAAACACTAGTGAATCAAAGAAAAATCAGGATAAGAAACAGAAAATACTTGGAATGGAAAGTAATGAGAACACAACATATTAAAACTTCGGGGTTGCAGTTATAACATGGCATGGAGATGGATACATAGATTTAAATTCTCCATTAGAAAATAATATGGGTTTAAAACTAAGAATCTAAGTTTGACTTAATGGACTAGGAAAAAAAAGAGCACAGTAAGTCCAAAGTAAGTTGAAGGAAGGAAATAATATAACTAGGAGCAGAAATCTATAATATAAAAATACACAGATCAATAGAGAAAATTAATATGGCTAAGAGAAGATTCTTTGAAAAAATTAATGCAATTAATAAATACCTAGCAAAACTGAACACGAAAGAGGGAGAGGAAACAAATTATCAATTAAAAAATAAAATATTGACTCTCATTTCATAATCTACAGATATAAAAATGAAACTATATGTTGATCAAAATAACTAAAATAGAGTTTCAGAGAACAGCGAAGAAGCAGCAGAAATCCAGTAGAATACAGAGACCAAGGATGGTCACACAGAGAAGAGAGGGAAACACCTTGCCTGTACCTCTCCATCCGCCTAGTCAGCTCAAAACCAGGAAGGAATTATTTCTGCAGGGAAAAGGCCATATAGGCACAGCATCCCACCTACCTGGACTGGACAAGCCGCACGCAATCTGAGCTGTCATCATTGTTGGACTGCTCTCCACCCCCTGGGGCTGAAGGCACAGTGACATCTTGCCATTCCTGGCTCCTTGCTGCCTCTGCACCTGGCCTTAAAGAGTCTGGGCTGTTGCTGTGTCCCACCCATCCCATTGGACAGAGTCACCACTGCATGGTACTTCATTCCTTGAAGCTCCAGCTGCTGCTCTACCTTGTTGGTTCCATGTCCAAACTTGCAGCTGTGTCCTTCTCCCTGAGGCCCAAGCTTCTGTTGCACCCCTTGATTTCCAGAGCCATGCCAGTTTTGCATCTGGCCCCTGGAGTCAGAACCACAGATATTTATCAGCCCTCTGGGCCTGAGCTGCTCAGATGTGCCTCAGAGCAGTAGACCCCAGCTTATTGAAAAAACTGCATCCAATTCAATTGAGTCTTGGAAGCTGAACCTGCCCCTCAAGTCTCAGGTGCTACAGTAGTTTTACAAGGCTCTGAGGCAAGAAACTCAGCTCCACCGCTGCTCCAAGCACCTGTGACCTGGTTCCTGGTGCTGCTGCTGTTGTCTGAGGGTGGTGTCAGACCTGACATCGAAAGAGACTCCTTCAGCTGAGTCTCCCACTGAGAGAAAGAGAAGAACAGAAAGATTCCTAAAGCCTTTGTCCTAATAACCTACACAGCCACCATCATGGCCAAATTCCTGCAGCCTAGACCACTGAGGCAGCTGTAGTAATTGCTGACATTTATCACAACTGAAGAAGCTGCATGGTGCTACACCACTGCATGCACATGCATGTGCAGCCAGCCTTCACCCAATCAGCACCCTTAAACCCATCTGCTGGTGAAAGTCCTACCCTACAAAAGAAGCCACTCTGTAAAGTTTGGAAGAGGTGACTGTACCATTAAATTTGTGAACATCAAGGCAGAGACCCAAGAAACATAAAATAGCAAGAAACATGACCCCAAAGGAACAAAAATTTACATATTACCTGGAAATGAATTCAATATAATAATTTTAAAGTAACTCAGTGAGAAACAAGAGAATACAAATAGACAATTCGATGAAATCAGAAAAATAATTAATGACACAAATTAGAAATTTAACAAAGATAGAGATATAATAAAGAAGAACTAAAGGGAAATCTAGAAGTTGAAGTATTTAATTAATGAAATAAAACATATGATAGAGAGTTTCAGCAGCAGAAGATCAAGTAGAAGAAAAAATATTCTAAGATAGGTCTTCTGAAATTACTCATTCAGAGGAAAAAAGAAAAAATGATGAAAATAAGTAAAGAATGAAGAAAACCTGTGGAAATTTTGGGATATCACTAAGTGACCAAATATTCATATTCTAGAAATACCAGAAAGAGAAGAGACAGAAAAGGATGGAAAACTTATTTAATAAAATAATTGCTGAAAACTTCCCAAATCTTGAGAGAGATATGGACATCCAGACCCTTGAGGCTCATGGTCCCCGAACGATACAACCCCAAGAGTTCTTCTTCAAGGTACATTGTGACCAAACTGTCAAAAGCCGAGTAAAAATAAAATTTTAGGCCGGGTGCAGTGACTCACGCCTGTAATCCCAGCACTTTGGGAGGCTGAGGTGGGTGGATCACGAGGTCGGGAGATTGAGACCATCCTGGCTAACATGGTGAAACCCCGTTTCTACTAAAAATACAAAAAATTAGCCGGGTGTGGTGGTGGGCACCTGTAGTCCCAGCTACTTGGGAGGCTGAGGCAGGAGAATGGCGTGAACCCGGGAGGCGGGGCTTGCAGTGAACGGAGATCACGCCACTGCACTCCAGCCTGGGAGACAGAGCAAGACTCAGTCTCAAAAAAATAATAATAATAATAAAAGAAAAGAAAGAAGGAAGGAAGGAAAGAAAAAGAAAGAAAAGAAAGAAAGAAAGAAGAAAGAAAGAAAGAAAGAAAGAAAGAAAGAAAGAAAGAAAGAAAGAGAAAGAAGGTAAGAAAATGTTAAGTGCAGTGAGAGAAAAGCATCAAGTCATATATAAGGGAATCTCTATTAGACTATCAGTGGATTTCTCATCAAAAACTTTACACCCCAAAGATTCTACAAAAACCTGTTATACTTAATAAATAAATTTAGTGAAGTTGCAGAATACAAAATCAACATACAAGCCTCAATAGTATTTCTACATACAAATAATGACATGACTGAAAAAGAAATCAAGAAAAAATTCCATTTATAATGAAATTTAAAAATACTTAGAAATAAATTTAACCAAGGAGGCAAAAAATACATCTGTACATTGAAATCTATGAAACACTGATGAAAGTAATAAATACACAAATAAATGAAAAATATTCTATGCTCACATACTGAAAAATTAATATTGTTAAAATGTCTATAATATTCAAAGCAAACAGAAACAATGCAATGTCTGTCAAAGTCTCAAAGGCATTATTTACAGAAATAGAAAGAAACTTCTAAAATTCATACAGAAACATAAAAGACTCCAAATAGCCAAAACAATCTTGAGCAAAATGAACAAAGCTGGAGGTATCACACTTCCTGATTTAAAATTATAACTCAAAGCTATAATAAATTAAAACAGTATGCTATTAGCATAAAAAAGACACATAGACCACTGGAAGACAGTAGAGTCCAGAAATAAACCCAAACATATATAGTCAATTAATTTTTGACAGTGGAACTAAGAGGACCTAATGGTGAAAGACTAGTCTTTTCAGCAAATGGTGGTGGGAAAACTGGTCTTCCACATGCAAAAGAATCAAACGGGACCCTTACCTTAAACTGTACCTAAAACTCAATTCAAAATGAATAAAAATGTTAATGTAGGATCAGGAACTATAAAACTCTTAGAAAAGAACATAGTAGAAAATCATCTTGACACTGATCTTGGCAAGGATTTGCTGGATATCACACCAAGAGCTCAGTATACCCACAAAAGCAAAAATAAATAAACGGGGCAACATCAGACTAAGATGCTTCCACACAGCAAAGGGAACAGTCATTGTAAATGAGAATAACATTCACAAACCACACATAACAGGTTAATACCCGATATATAAACATATGACTATTAACACAAAAATATAAGCATATTAATGTAAGTATATAATGAAAGAACTCAATAGTAGAAAAACAAATGGTCTATTTTTACAAAGGCCAAAAGACCTGAAAAGGCATATCTCCAAAGAAGAAATAAAAAGGAACAACAGGTATATTAAAAGGTGCTCAACGTCATTAATCATCAGGGAATTGCAGTCAAAATTGCTACGAGAGGGCAACTCATTAGGATGGCTATTAGCAACAATTCAAGAGATAACAAATGACGAAGGTGTAAAGGGAACTCTTGTACACTGTTGGTGGGAATGTAGATTGGTGCAGCTGTTATGGAAAACAGTATGGAGGTTTCTAACAAAATAAAAAGACAGAACTACCATATGACCCAGCAGTCCCTTTTCTGGACATATATATATGTACACACACACAAAGGAAATAAAATCACCCTCTCATAAAGACATCTGCATTCCCAAGTTCATTGCAGCATTATTCACACTAGCCAAGATACAGAAAAAAATGTAAGAAAAAGTGTCAATGGACAAGTGGATTAAAAAACTGCTATATATACATATAAAGGAATATCATTCAACCCTAAAAAAGGTTACAGTCTTGGCCGGGTGCAGTGGCTCAGGCCCGTAATCCCAGCACTTTGGGAGGCCAAGCTGGGCGAATCATAAGGTGATGTGTTCGAGACCAGCCTGGACAAAATGGTGAAACCCCATTTCTACTAAAAATACAAAAATTAGCTGGGCGTGGTGGTGCATGCCTGTAATCCCAGCTACTCAGGAAGCTGAGACAGAAGAATCGCTTGAACCTGGGAGGCGAAGCTGAGATCACGCCACTGTACTCCAGCCCGGGTGAAAGAGCAAGACTCAGTCTCAAAAAAAAAAAAAAAAAAAACAACAAAAAAAAACAAACCAGATTGCAGTCTTGCCACTTGCCGCAATGTGGATAAGTGTGGAGGATATTATGCTAAGTGGAATAAGCTAGACATAAAATTATTGAAATTTTATAATATTGCATGATTTTAATGTTTCTTTATATGTGTGAACTATTTTTCACAGCCATTTTTAAAGTAAATAGGATAAGTGCTGTGATTTTATGTTGCAAATGAGAAAATGTATAAATATCATTCAGAAAATCAAAGAGAGTGAATAAAGTTCAAATCATCTAATAAATGGCAAGGTAGCTGGTAGAACACGTATGTTGGTATGTTGCAACTTTTTACTTCAGTTTTGTTGTGTTTATAGCATACCTATAACTTGTTGCTTCAGCTCATCAGTTAGGCATATGCTCTCATAAGATATGTTTTCATTGCAGTCTTTCTATGAGAATTTAATAAAACCATAGTTGAATACTGTAGTGTCAAAGAATGAGAAGACAAGAGCTATGCAACAGAAAAAGAAACTGATATATAAAGGTACTGGTGAATTTCCCATGCATGGGAGACAGTTGGAGAGGTATTCATAGAAATTTTAAAGACCTCCTTTAAGAGTACTAGGATAAAACAGCAAAACAGAACTGTAAAATGCTTTTACTTTTACTTCTTATTTATTTTATTTTATTATTATTTTAATTTTTACTTCTTAGCTGCACTGTTGTGTTTCCAGTAGGGCTTTGCTATGTCTTATTAATCTAAGTGTCTGAGATTAATAAGATGTATTATCTTAATATGTCTTTATATGACATAAAAAGACATATTGTCATTTCTCTGAAAAATTTGTTTTACATTTCTCCAAGCATACTTGTTGCCAGGTGTTTTGGGGGAAGCAAAGGGAAATATTATGCTATAATTAGTAGCCATTTTAAATTCATTTTTTTTTGTCAGAAAATAGTGTTTACTAATAGAACTCAGAGGAAAAATTTTATTTTTGTTCAATGTATCTTTCTTACAAAAGAAATCCCTGTTGTCCCAGAATTCAGATCTCTCAAGACACAAGTCTAAAACCAGCTTTCCTCCAAACTTTCTACCTAGGTATTATAGTTCTTATTAAAATCAGTGTATGCTGTTATATTCCTGGTGTCTGAAATAGAAGTATTGACGGTATATGCAAAAATTATATTATTTTATTTTAGTTTATTCTGAATTGAACTTTTGTTTCTAGGCCCTTAGGAAAACTACTGGTTTGTGAACTGATCCCTAATTAGTTTTCTTAGGTCAGTAGTTTCATTTTTTCCCTGTTAAATATAAAAGAATTTAAACAAATGGAAAGATACACCAAGTTTTTAGGCACCAGAAAGAGGTCAATTATCCCACACTTTTTTCTTTTCTCAGTAAATTGAACATGATTTTAGCAAATTCACCAGCAGGATGTTTTATTTCTTGAGCTATACATGTTAATTATGAAGTCCATATGGGAAAATATGCAAAGAAGTAGCTGGTGGGGGTGGTGTCTAAAGCAGTACAATGAGGTGGGGAATTAGCCCTACCAGATATTCAAATATTTTACAGCGGCTACGTAAGTAGAAGAATATTGTATTTGGATGCGAGTAGACAGAAAGCACAATGGAATTCATTAGAATTTAGAAAGAGAAGGCTGCGTGTGGTGGCTCAGGCCTATAATCCCAGCACTTTGGGAGGCCGAGGAGGGCGGATCACCAGGTCAGGAGATGGAGACCATCCTAGCTAACACGGTGAAACCTGTCTCTACTAAAAAAAATACAAAAAACTAGCCGGGCGAGGTGGTGGGCGCCTGTAGTCCCAGCTACTCTGGAGGCTGAGGCAGGAGAATGGTGTGAACCCGGGAGGCGGAGCTTGCAGTGAGCTGAGATCGCGCCACCGCACTCCAGCCTGGGTGACAGAGCAAGACTCTGTCTCAAAAAAAAAAAAAAAAAAGAATTTAGAAAGAGATTCAAGTATATTTAAAAATTAGTACTTGATACAAGTAGCATCTAACATTCAGAGAAAGGTAGATATTTATTATTTTATTTAGTAAATGTTGCTGGGAAAACAGGATTACCATTTGAAAAATTAAAGCTAGATTTAGACTTCACATGGTGTGCACTAGAATAAATATCAAATGAATCAAATGTATAAATGTAAAAAACATGAAACCATATTAAGTTTTAGAAAATATTGTTGGTCCGTTCATAATTTAGGATTAGGAAAAATCTTCCCAACTATTTTCCAAATTCTGGGGCAATAAAAACAATCAGAAATTCATATATTTAAGCAACAGTGACAACAACCACTACACCTTTTCATGGTTTAAGAAAAAGAACAGGAGTAAAATCAACTGACATAACATAAAATGGAAAAATAATACTAGTGACTTACCATAGGCCAAGAACTAATATTTCAAACATATAAAGAATTCCGAAGTATGAAAAAGAAAAACTCCAACAAAGTGAATGGGATAAGTAGGAAAGAGGAATCAAGGATTTTACATGCAAAAGAAATTCAAATGACTCTTAGCTATACGTAAATTACTCATCCGGATTCATAAAAAGAAAAATGCAAATTAATCTCCATTGAGACATAATATCTCAATTATTAGACTGTCAAAAATTCAAAGTAAATACTCTGTTGGCAAGACTATGTGGAACCAAAAAGTTGGGAATGAAAAAAAATAATATAGCACCTATGGAGAGGAATTTGGGAATATCTGGTTAAATTACTTATCCTTGGCCCAGGAATTCTACTTCAAGGAAACAATCTCAAAGATGCACTTGAAAAAATGTTAAATAACTCCACAAAGTTATACATTAAGACATCTTGCTAGCAAAAAGACTAGAGGTGATCTAAATCTTTATTAAAAGAAAATCATTGAATCACGATCGCCACACAGTGAAATATGCAGTTGCAAAAAGAAAGAGTTACAACTTATTCTTTGATATGGAAATCATCAGACACTGACGTTTTGGTCTGGCGCAATCTCTAGGATACATCATTAAGTGAAGAAAAGGAAACCAGAGAAAGTATAAACAGTATGGTTGGTTTTTGTTTGTTTTTAAAAAGCCAGCGAGTATGTTTACTTTTGCAGATAGAAACAATTTCAATCACCCAAATTTGGATATCAACACCATTCTGGAAGACCAATATCATGCAATCCCCACCCTTCCCAAAATACTCCATTGGCCGGAGGGATTGATCTCCACGTTAAATTGTCTTTGGAATCTCGGCCCAGTCATGACATCCCAGGACATCCCCAGAGGCACGAGTCCCGGAGTAATTTGGGGTATATGATCAACCCCACGTGGGTGTAGAGAGTCAGAACATCTAATAGGGGAGCAATGGGGATCATGGTACTGCTGGGACCCAGTCCCAGTCAACAGGAGAATCAGGAAATCTCAAGGAAGACATTTCAAAGTACAGTGCCCCCTGAAAAAATGATATATGTAGTAGGTTATGATATATAATGTAAATGTTATAGTTAAAAACATGAAAGATCATAAAGTCAAATATGCTTGAAATCACTACCAAGCCCCCTTGAAGAACCGCACTAATAGAGACTGCTATACATCTTGTTCATCTTACCTGAACTCTATCACAAGGGCTAGAGAATTCCTTCCTTTCTTAGATGTCAATAACTCCAAACCAATAAACCTGAACTGCAAGGGGTTGTGTCTCTTTCCCTGCTCTGAACTAATTTTCCTGACCAGCCTTTATAAAACAACATTCTCCCCAACCCTGGCCCACTGACATTCCTTATTCCACCAAGCCTCCTTTAGTACTTGTTATCACTTTTCAAATTGTGAAATACAATACACACTGAATCTGGGTAAAATATATGTATAATACGATAAATTATTATAAAGCAAAGACTTATGTAATCACCCCAGAAACTTCTGTTTCATCCTAGCCCTTATTACCATGTAACTTCAGTGTTTTCTTTCTTTATATTCAGTTTCTTTCCTCAACTCTTACTGTAAAAAGTCATGAGAACAGCACTTTCTGTTCTAATCATTCCTATATCCCCAACATAGAGAATAGAATTAGGCAGGCACTCAATTTTTCTGCGGAATAAATCAATGAATACATGTTACTATTTTTCCAATGAATGCTATTTTGTTGGGCATAAATATAATACAGGTACATTACAGTAGTTTTTATTTAATTTTGCAGTTTTCACTCAGCTTTCATGAAAAGCATAGCTGTTAAAGTATAGCAGCTAATGTGTGGGGTTCTGTATTAGAGCTCAACCAAAGAGGCAGAACCAGAAGAGCATTTGATAGATTGAGAAAGAGAAGGAGATAGAGAAAGAAAAGGAGGAAGAAGGAGAAGAGGAGGAGGAGGAGGAGAAAATATAGAGAGATTTTATTACAAGGAATGAAAGTTTGTAAGACACGGAAAAGGGAGCCTATGTGGCTGAGCTGAAGCTGTTTTCTGACCACAGGCATTCAGAAGAGAAGATGCAGAGAAGAGAGAGCAATTATAGTCTCAGCTGCTATTTGAAGTTTTATTTGCCAGGAAAAACACAGTCCTTTTAAAAGGCTTGCCTGATTAGGTCAGGCTCCTCAAGGATGCTCTTCTTAGCTTAAGAAGTCAACTGACTAGGGACTTCAGTTACATCTGCAAGGTCCCCTTACGGCAGCAGCTCGATTAGTGCTTGATTGAATAACTGAAAGGCGGTGTGCAAATGTGGCAAAATGCCTGCTGGTTATTCACTCCATCCTCATAGTTTAGCTAGTCTAGCTGAGTTGACATATTATAAGCCATTACAGAAGCAGAAAATTTTCGTAAGTGACAAATTAATAATCACAATTTCATGCCAATCTGATAATAGGTCATTGAGGTCTTCCTGAATATGAGAGCTTGGAGTTTACACTGACTGACAGTTTTAGCCAAAGGTATGGAAGACTCTCCCAGCCTGGTTTCCTATGAAGCAATTTTGCAAATACACATTGCTGTTGCTACTTGGGTTTAATTGTTAGAATGAAACTGAATGAGGAGCCCATTTTCAGGCTTCAGGATATCCTGAAAGGTGCCAAGCACCATAGAGTTTAGAGGGAGACCATTGGCCAGTCTAAATTAGATTGATACTAGTACTGTTAAACTAACTACGTAAAATTTATTCATAGAATCAAGATTTTTCAGTTTGATAACAAAGTACCATGAACTTGATGCTGACAGAATACTTAAAAAAAAAAACAAAAAAACAGAGTTAAACCACATTTCATAAACATATTATTCTTAGTCTTTCTTCTGATATTGTCACTATAGTGACAATGTCAAGTGAAATCTGACAGGACACTTAAATGTCAAGTATATGCTTTTGATACTAAATTTCCATAATGCTTTGGTTGCTGAATTGCGTACTGTACTTGCATTGGTTTTCTGAAAGCTAAGCATTGCTGGCTTGCCCAAAATAACTTGCAGGCAGTTGACCAATTAAAGAGAAACCCAATGCGATGATTGCATGTAATGATGGTTTCATTGAAAACTCGATGGCTTAAGGAAGTCTGAATAGAATCAAATTACCTTCCTTGCTCAGTAACTTAGACAATTTTTTGTTTTTTCTCAGTAACACGAACCCTGGAGAAATTTGGTCATAAGAATTACTCAAGTGAGAGAAAAGTTGAAAATCAGCAATTCTGTGTAAAACTAGCTAGATTTTGTGACTCCTTTATAGGATAAGCAGCAAGTAAGACTCTAAAATGTAGTTATTTAGAGTCTGACTTTCAGAGGAATTCCTTTATTAGTGAACTCCTGTGCACCCAGCTTTCAGCTGAAAATGTCATTATTTTCAAAGGAGTACATAGCATTGCATGCTTATCCTTTATCAGTGGTGATCTTCAGGGTGACTATACATTCTAGTACATAGCCAGGGGTCCATGACCAGAAGATACTTACAATGCTTAGTCAATAGGATTACAAGCTTTCAAGCACATATGTTCTCTTTGGTAGAAAGGGATTTTTTTTTCTTTTTTATGCTACTTGGGAAACACAAGGGGTCTTCAAAAAGTTTATGGAAAATGGAATTAAAACATAAAAATAAAAATATAAACTTTATTTCTCAACATAAATTTTACCAAGGTCAAGGCACTTTAGTAAGTATGATATCAGACATTTAGTCCATCCCTAAAAAAAAGGGGGGTCCTTGGAATTTAACCCTGTTAATACAATCTTTTTTCATTATTTACTAAAGAAAGCTAGGTGCCTTTTAAATATCTTTTAAGATTGGGAAATAAAAAGAGCCGGAAAGAGCCAAATCATGTCTCCAATATGGGTGACTAATGATTTCCCATTGAAATTCTGGCTAAATTACTTTTGTTTGATGCGAAGAATGAGCAGGTGCATTGTTGTGGTGGAGAAAGACTCTCTGGTGAAGGTTTTCTGAGTGTTTTCTTGCTAAAGCTTTGGTTAGCTCTCATAATAAGCAGATGTTACCATTCTTTGGCTCTTCAGAAACTCAAAAAGCAAAATGTCCTGAGCATACCAAAAAACTGTTGCCATGCCCCTTGCTTATGATTTCCTTTGACTGAATCACTTCCATCTCTTGGTAGCCATTGTTTTGATTGTGCTTTGTCTTTAGAATCATACTGGTAAAGGCATGCTTCATTTATTGTTATTATTCTTTGAATAAATTCTTCAGGATCTTGATTCTACTTGTTTAAAATTTGTATTGAAAGCTCTCCTCTTGTCTGCAGCTTATCTGGGTGCAACAGTTTTGGCACCCATTGAGTGGAGAGCTCACTTTGCTTAGCTTTAATTTTTCAGTCAGAATTGTGGAAGCTGAACCTTTTTTTTGTAGTTGTTGGAGACATTGACTCATTCTATCATTCTATCACCTAGGCTGGAGTGCAGTGGTGCAATCAAGTCTCACTGCAGCCTTGACCTCTGGAGTTCAAGTGGTCCTCCCACCTCGACTTCCCTCCTGAGTAGCTGGAACTTGGTACAAGGTACCATGCCTGGTTAATTTTAATTTTTATTTTTTTCAAAACAGAGTTCAGGAGGCAGGGCCAAGATGGCCAACTAGAAGCAGTGGTGATTGGAGACTCCCACTGAAAAGAACCATAATTAGCATGTGAATCTTGTACCAGCAAGCAAGGTATCCAAGTTCTCTCATCAGAACTGACTAGACAGCTGGCGTGATCCACAGTCAAGAATGAAGAGCAGTGTGGTGCAGCAGCCCACCTGAGAGTCACATGGGACAGGGGAGCTCCCACTCCCCAGCCAAGGGAGGTGGTGAGTGAGTGTGCTACCCAGCTGGGGAAACCGTGCCTTTTCCACAGAACTGTGCAGCCCATGGATCAGAAGATCCCTCTCATGAACCCACACAACCGGGGCCTAGGGTCTTAACCCCAGAGCTGCGCAGATTATCAACAGCTTCTCAGCTAGAATCTGCTTAACTCTGCTGAGTTCCCTGGGGGAGAGGTGACCAGAACAACAGCTACGCCTGCCTGCTGTCTAAGCCCTTTGAACTCCTTGAGGGAGGGCCAACAGCCAGGACTGGGACTCATAACTGCCTAACATGCTAATCTCCCAGTGGTGGGAAGGTTGGCATCCATCTCTATAGCTCCAGGCCATATGTTTCCCATGCTGGAGCCAAGGAGGCAGGTGTCCCTCACAGCCCAACATGTTGGCTGTGGCAGACTGCTGCCAGAGCATCCCTTCAGGCCTGACCCTAACCCATCCTTCCTCACTGGGTGGAGTCTCCCTGCAGGAATTCCAACAACTCCAACCAGAGGCTCAGGGACAGAATCCTGATCTCCCTGGTCCTGAGCTCCTAGGGGGAAGGGTGGCCGCAGTCTCTGAAGACAAGGAGACTTAGCCTTTCCTCCTGGTAGTTCTGAGGAATCTGGGCAGCCCAGATGAGTGGGTTTACCCCCCGTGAAGCACACCCCCTCCACCAAGGGACAGTCAACGTGCTTTGTTAAGTTGGTCCTGCTCCCTGTGCCACCCAACTGGGTGAGACCCTCCAACAGGGGTTGTCAGACACCCTATATAAGAGCGATTCTACTGGCATCAGATTGGCGCCCCTCAAGGTCAGAGATCCCAGAATAAGGAGCAGACACCCATCTTTGCTGTTCTCCATCCTCCTTGAGTGACATCTCCAGGTGTGGGAGCAAATCAGATTAATAGGGTCTGAAGTGATCCCCAGCAAATTGCAGTAGCCCTACAGAGATGGGACCTGATCATTGAAAGAAAAATAAATGGAAAGCAACAACAAAAGCATCAACAACAAATAAGTCCCCACAGAAACCCCATCCAAAGGTCAGCATCCTCAAAGATTGAAACTAGACAAACTCATGAAGATGAGGAAGAATCAAAGAAAAAAATGCTGAAAACCCAAAAGGCTAGAATGCCTCTTCTTCTCCAGATGATCGTAATACCTCTCCAGCAAGGGCGCAGAAGTGGACTGAGGATGAGATGGACAAATTGACAGAAGTAGGCTTCAGATGATGGTAATAAAAAACTGTGCTGAGCTAAAGAAGCATGTTCTAAACCAATGCAAAGAAGCTAAGAATGTTGATAAGAGGCTAGAGGAGCTGCTAACTAGAATAACCAGTTTAGAGAGGAATATAAATGACCCTATGGAGCTGAACAACATAGGACAACTTTGTGAAGCATACAAAAGTATCAATAGCTGAACTGACCATTCATAAGAAAGGATATCAGAGTTTGAAGACTACCTTGCTGAAATAAGGCATGCAGACAAGATCAGAGAAAAAAAAAGAATGAAAAGGAATGAACAAAGCCTCCAAGAAATATGGGACTATGTAAAAATACCAAATCTATGATTGTTTGGAGTACCTGAAGGAGATGGGGAGAATGGAAACAAACTGGAAAACATACTTTAGGATATTATCCAGGAGAACTTACCCCCAGCCTAGCAAGACAGGCCAACATGCACATTCAGGAAATACAGAGAACGCCACTAAGATACTCCATGAGAAGATCAACCCCAAGACACATAATCATCCGATTGTCCAAGGTTGAAATGAAGAAAAAAATGTTAAGGGCAGCCAGAGAGACAGGCCAGGTCACCTACAAAGGGAAGCCCATCAGACTAACAGTGGACCTCTCAGCAGAAATCCTACAAGCCATAAGAGATTGGGGGCCAATATTTAACATTCTTAAAGAAAAGAATTTTCAACCCAGAATTTCATATCCAGCCAAATTAAGCTTTATAGATGAAGGAGAAAAAATATCCTTTCCAGACAAGCAAATAATAAGGGGTTTCATCACCACCAGGCCTGCCTTGCAAGAGCTCCTGAAGGAAGCACTAAATATGGAAAGGAAAAACCATTACTAGCCACTGAAAAAACACACCAAAATATAAAGACTAATGACACTATGAAGACACTGCATCAACCAGTGTGCAAAATAGCCAGATAACATCATTATGACAGGATGAAGTTCACAAATAGCAATACTAACCTTAAATGTAAGTGGGCTAAATGCCCCAAATAAAAGACACAAACTGGCAAATTGAATAAAGAGTCAAGACCCATCAGTGTGCTGTATTCAGGAGACTCATCTTATGTGCAAAGACTAACATAGGCTCAAAATAAAGGGATGGAGGAAAAATTACCAAGCAAATGGAAAGCAAAAAAAAAAAAAAAAAAGCAGGGATTGAAATCCTAGTCTCTGACAAAACAGACTTGAAACCACAAAGATCAAAAAAGACAAAGAAGGACCTTACATAGTGGTAAAGGGAACAATTCAAAAAGAAGAACTAACTATTCTAAATATATATATGCACCCAATACAGGATCAACTAGATTAATAAAACAAATTCTTAGAGACCTACAAAGAGACTTAGATGCCCATACAATAATAGTGGGAGACTTTAACACCCCACTGTCAATATTAGACAGACTGAAAAGACAGAAAATTAACAAGGGTGTTCAGGACTTAAGCTTAGCTCTGGATCAAGTGGAACTAATAGACATCTACAGAACCCTCCACACCAAATTAACAGAATGTACATTCTTCTCAATGTCATGTGGCACTTATTCTGAAATCAACCACATAATTGGAAGCAAAACACTCCTCAGCAAATTGAAAAGAACTGAAATCATAACAAATAGTCTCTCAGACCACAGTGCAATCAAATTAGAACTAAGACTTAAGAAAGTTGCTCAAAACCACACAATTACATGGAAATTGAACAACCTGCTCCTGAAGACTCCTGGGTAAATAATGAAATTAAGGCAGAAATAAAGAAGTTCTTTGAAACCAATGAGAACAAAGACACAGTGTACTAGAATCTCTGGGACACAGCTAAAGTAGTGTTAGGAGGGAAATTTATAGCACTAAATGCCTACATCAGAAAGCTTGACAGATCTCAAATTGGCACTCTAACATCACAGTCAAAAGAGCTAGAGAAGCAAGAGCAAACTAATCCAAAAACTAGCAGAAGACAAGAAATAACTAAGATCAGAGCAAAATTGAAGGAGATAGAGACATGAAAAACCCTCCAAAAAATCAATGAATCCAGGAGCTTGTTTTTTGAAAAAATTTAAAAAATAGACCACTAGCTAGACTAATGAAGAAGAAAAGAGAGAGGAATCAAATAGACACAATAAAAATGATAAAGGGGCCATCACCACTGACCCCACGGAAATACAAACTACCATCAGAGAATACTATAAACAGCTCTATGCAAAGAAACTAGAAAATCTAGAAGAAATGGATACATTCCTGGACATATACACCCTCCCAAGACTAAAAACCAGGAAGAAGTAGAATCTTTGAATAAACCAATAACAAGGTCTGAAATCGAGGCAGTAGTTAATAGCCTACCAATCAAAAAAAGCCCAGGACCAGATGAATTCACAGCCAAATTCTACCAGAGGTACAAAGAGGAACTGGTAACATTCATTCTGAAACTATTCCAAATTATTGAAAAGGAGGGATTTCTCCCTAACTTATTTTATGAAGCCAGCATCATCCTGATACCAAAACCGGGAAGAGACACAACAAGAAAAGAAAACTTCAGGCCAATATCCCTGATGAACATTGATGTGAAAATCTGCAATAAAATACTGGCAAACTGAATCCAGCAGCACATCAAAAACTTCTCACCATGATCAAGTTGAATTCATCCCTGGGATGCAAGACTGGTTCAACATACACAAATCAATAAACATAATCCATTACATAAGCAGAACCAATGACAAGAACCACATGATTATCTCAATAGATGCAGAAAAGCCCTTTGATAAAATTAAACAACACTTCATGTTAAAACTCTTAATAAACTGGGTATTGATGGAACATATCTCAAAATAATAAGAGTTGATTACGACAAACCCACAACCAATATCATATTGAAGGGGCAAAAGTTGGAAGCATTCCCTTTGAAAACCAGTACAAGACAAGTATGCTTTTTCTCACCATTCCTATTCAACATCGTATTAGAAGTTCTGGCCAGGACGACCAAGCAAGATAAAGAAATAAAGCATATTCAAATAGGAAGAGAGAAAGTCAAATTGTTTCTGTTTGTAAATTACATGATTCTATATTTAGAAAACCCCATCATCTCAAGCCAAAAACTCCTTAAGCTGATAAGCAATTTCAGCAAAGTCTCAGGATATAAAATCAACGTGCAAAAATTACAAGCATTGTTTACACCAACGATAGAGAGCCAAACCATGAATGAACTCCCATTCACAATTGCTACAAAGGGAACAAAATACCTAGGAATACAGCTAACAAGGGATGTGAAGGACCTCTTCAAGGGAAACTACAAACCACTGCTTAAGGAAATAAGAGAGGACACAAACAAATAGAAAAACATTCCATCCTCAGTGATAGGAAAAATCAAATCATGAAAATGGCCATACTGCCCAAAGTAATTTATAGATTCAGTGCTATTCCTATCAAACTACCATTGACATTCTTCACAGAATTAGAAAAAATTACTTTAAATTTCACATGGAATCAAAGAAAACCCCGTATAGCTGAGACAATCCTATGTAAAAAGAACAAAGCTAGAGACATCACACTACCTGACTTCAAACTATACTACATGGCTACAGTAACCAAAACAGCATGGTACTGGTACCAAAACAGACATGTAGACCAAGGGAACAGAACAGAGACCTCAGAAATAATGCCACACATCTATAAGCATCTGATCTTCGACAAACCTGACAAAAACTAGCAATGGGGAAAAGATATCCTATTCAGTAAATGGTGCTGGGAAAACTGGCTAGCCATATGTAGAAAGCTGAAACTGAATCCCTTCCTTACACCTTATACAAAAATTAATGCAAGATGGATTAAAGACTTAAATGTAAAACTCAAACCCATTAAAACCCTAGAAGAAAACCTAGGCAATACTATTCAGAACATAGGCATGGGCAAAGACTTGATGAAAATGCCAAAAGTAATTGCAGTAAAAACCAAAATTGACAAATGGGATCTAATTAAACTAAAGAGCTTCCGCACAGCAAGAGAAACTATCATCAGAGTAAACAAGTAACCTACAGAATGGGAGAAATTTTTTGCAATCTACCCATCTGACAAATGCTTAGTATCCAGAACTTACATGGAACTTAACCAAATTTACAAGGGGGAAAAAAAAAATAACATCAAAAATGTGGGCAAAGTATATGAACAGACACTTCTCAAAAGAAAACATTTACATGGCCAACAAACGTACAAAAAAGCTCAACATCACTGATCATTAGAAAAATGCATATCAAAACCACAATGAGATACCACCTCATGCCAGTCAGAATGGTAATTATTAAAATGTCAAGAAACAATAGGTGCTGGCAAGGCTGTGGAGAAATAGGAACGCCTTTTCAACCATTGTGGAAGACAATAATACAGTGTGGCGATTCCTCACGGATCTAGAACCAGAAATACCATTTGACCCAACAATCCCACTACTGGGTTATACCCAAAGGAATATAAATCATTCCGCTATGAAGACATGAACATGTATGTTTATTGCAGCACTATTTACAATAGCAAAGTCATGGAACCAACTCAAAGGCCCATCAATAATGAACTGGATAAAGAAAATGTGGTACATGGATGGGCGTGGTGGCTCTCGCCTATAATCCCAGCACTTTGGGAGGCCAAGGCAGGCACCTTGAGGTCAGGAGTTCGAGACCAGCCTGACCAACATGGAGAAACCCTGTCTCTATTAAAAATACAAAATTAGCCAGGCTTGGTGGCAGGTGCCTGTAATCCCAGCTACTTGGGAGACTGAGGCAGGAGAATCGCTTGAACCCAGAAGGCAGAGATTTTGGTGAGCGGAGATGGCACCTTTGCACCCCAGCCTGGGCAACAAGAGCGAAACTAAGTCCCCCACCGAAAAAAAAAAAAAGAAAAATGAAAAAAGCAAAAAGAAAATGTGGTACATATACACCATGGAATACTATGCAGCCATAAAAAGGAATGAGATCATGTCCTTTGCAGGGACATGGATGAAGCTGGAAGCCATCATCCTCAATGAACTAACACAAGAACAGAAAACCAAACACCGCATGCTCTCACTCAGAAATGAGAGTTGAATAATGAGAGAACACATGGACACAGGGAGGGGAACAACTTACACCAGGGCCTGTTGGGGGGCCGGGGACAAGGGGAGGGAACTTAGATGATGGGTCAACAGGTACAGCAAACCACCAAGGCACAACTATGCCTATGTAACAAACCTTCACGTTCTGCACATGTATCCTGAAGCTTAATGTAAAATAAAATTAAAAAAAAACTAAATAAAAATAAAGAATAAGTTACATTTGAAAGTGGACATTTGCTACAGGAATAAACTAAAATTAGGGTCATTTATTAAAAAAGACATTTAAATTCAAATTAAAAACACTTTTCCTCTTAGGAAAAAAACATTATTCTATAACTTCAAAGAAGATGTCATCATTTTTTGCATTTCTTTGCTATTTTTCTCCATATGTGAAATTATATCCATATAAATATGTATGTAAACTATTGGCATTTTTTCTATTTTGAAACTAATTTTATTAAATAAAATTGGGAAATTTGGAAAAGCATTAGAAAGAAAGAAAGAAAGAAAGAAAGAAAGAAAGAAAGAAAGAAAGAAAGAAAGAAAGAAAGAAAGAAACGAAGTCTTCTAAGTTGTCCAGGATGGTCTCAGACTCCTGGGCTCAAGTAATCCTCCTACCTCACCTCAGCCTCCTGAGTAGCTGGGACTGCAAACATGTTTAAGCTTTTAATTGTTAGTCCTCTTCGATTAGTGCATAAACAAGATGAATTGCTTCATCATAAATTGATGTGGACGATCTTCCACTGCAGGCTTCATCTTCAACATCTTGTCCCTTCTTAAAATGAGTTATTTATTTGTAAATTGCTGATTTCTTTGGGGCATCATCCCCTCAAATTTATGTAAAACATCAATGATTTCACTATTCTTTCACCAAAGCTTCACCGTAAACTTGATGTTTCTTCTCACTTCACTTTGAGCACAATCCATATTGCTCTGGTAGAGACTCTTTCAAACTGTTGTCTTAACCTTCTTGGTACCTCAAACTACATCCTACTCAGACATGTTATGACAAGTGAGTACAAGTTTATTTTGGTACAAAAATGTCTGAAATCAATGCTTAGTTTTGTTACAATATACATTTTTTTTCTGGGAACTTTTTGAAGACTCCTCATTTAAGCTCGACTTCCAGGTTCATAATGCAAAGCTAAGTTAGTAGTTTTTATGTTTTTGAGTGAGAATAAAGTAAAACATGCTGAAAACATTGAAAATGATTGATCCTAAAATTTCAGTAACATGTGATCAAGAGCAGACAAATCCTTTTCTTTTTACCATGGTTCAGTTGTCATAAATAGCTTTATGACTTTATTTGCACAAGCAAGGTATTACACGGCCATTGAGTTCTTTTATTTTTGTCCCTTTGAAGAGTCTCTGACAACGTAAATAACTTTAGTAAGTTGTCACACAAACACTGAGAGTTTGTGTGCAGGGAAAAATCCCTCTAAGCCTTCACAGGTGGTAGTGAGTCTCATGATGAATTTCTCATCATCCAATGTCTGGCTCTCCGCCTTGCAGTGTTGAAAACTTGACAGTCAGTTCACCAATAGTGAATGTATCTCGAAGGTCAGATTCATATTAACCATGTTCCAAAACTAATATACAATGTCAAAAAAGCCTGTAAACCAGATTCCTGCGAAACTATATATTCAACATATTTTCTTCTTGAAGGTAGAAGTAGACCCTCGTGGGAAGCCAGGTTGTAATGAGGAGTTTGCTGTTGAATATGGAATCAAGATTAAGCACACAAAACGATTGAAGTTTTAATGGCATCTGGCAAAAATTACCAGAATACTCAAGGTAAATTGACCACAGCTGCTTACAGTCATGGTCACACAAAAGGAGAAACTCATTCTCTTTTTGTACTAGAATAGGCCCTTTCACACTTGCCTCTGTGATATTGCTTTTGTTAGCAATCCACAATGATCACAGCCATCTTCATTGACAACTGCCTTTATATTTGTGTGCAGTCAGATTATAATAGAATCTTGTTGATTTAGGGGACATACTACCTCTTGAAAGCGACTTTGCCTATATGTTCCACTCTATTTGGGTATGTAGTTTTAATTTTACAACAAAAACTTACAGTTAAAAAGATAACTTTTTCATAAACTTGGCAGGCCCAGCTTCTCACAGTAGAATTGGTTTCTGGACCCATTTTCCACTTTAAATTACAAAGATCTGGGGATAGAAAGTGAAGACTTTTAGAATGTGTGCTTTCTTTCATTCATCAGTTTACTTATCATATCAATATCTTTCATGTGTTTTTTCTGTTGGTAGTCAACTAAATTTAAGTGAACGCATTACAGTCTCTACTATTTTATTCTAACTGATTACTTGTGTCTCAGAAACGTATATAAACTTAAAGAGCTTCTAAAAAATACACAAAATGTCAGAAAGATCTGATAGACATAGATGCCTTAGAATATTCAAAGGCATTGTAGAGTCATTTCTGATGAAATACTTAGTTTTTCATTCAGATGATGAATTCGTTAAAATAATTATTTTTTGGAAAAATTAAACATACATAACTTTATTGTGCAAATAATCAAGTTTTAAATATTATCATATTATTACTTTTACTATATATGTTACTATTGTACTATTACATAGTAATATATATTATATAATTACTATATATTATATAATATATTACTGTATAATATATAGTTATATATATTACTATAATATATATATTACTATAATACTATATATATTATATATATATAATACTATATATATTACTAATATATATATTACTATAATATATAACTATATATTATACAGAAATATATATTATTACTATATAGCATAAAACTGGTATATATATTGTTTTCCTATATATAGTAAAAGGAATGACATTTATATATATATATATATATATATATATATATATAAACCTTTTACTACATATAATAATTTTGCTTATCAGGGCCCCATCCTCAAATATAAAATCAGATGACTTTTTATATACATAAGTATATATCTCTCTCAATTATGGGACAACTTCCTTTGACCCCTTTTGGTTAGTAATTACTTCCAGGAAGACTCTAAAAGTCTTTTAAAGAGCAAAGAGAGCAATAATTTTTATGGCAGACCATTGATGAGAGACATTATACATAGAGTGTTATGATAATAATTTTCATTTATTTATTTTTTAATGTACTCAATTCGTCTTGTGTGCCTCCTCTGTTCCAGGCTCTGTGGTAGGTGCCAGAACTGCACTGCCCAATGAGGGAGCCTACGACTACAAGCACCTGAGCCATGGTGGTGCAACCAAGGAAACGAATTTTTAGTTTTATTTAATTTTAATTAATTAACATACAAATACTTGAATCATTATAAAATTTTAATATTGATTATTCGTTGAAATGATAATATTTTGGATGTATTAATTTAAAATACATTATTAAAATAAATTTCACTTGCTTCTTTTTCCATTTTCAATGTGGCTAATGGGATTTTTGAATGCCTACGGCCCATTGTATTCTACCGGACAGGGCTATTTTAGAGATTTTCGGTGAGTAAAATACACATAGTCTTCGCCATCTTGGAATTTAATCCATGATTTATATTTTTATCCAAGTTCAGATATTGAATACTTGTTTAGACCACTAATTTTGGGAATGGAAATTGAACCAAAAGTGATGAATAGCCAACTAAATAAATTATGAGTCAAAAGTAAAGAGTGTTTAAATATTTCTGTACAAAAAAATTTCTCTGAGAAGCGAAGAGGCCTTAAATGTCTAAATATATGAGATTTTACTCTTTTATGTGGTTCTAGTTCTATTGTATCTCGTTTTATTGTGACATATTAGCCATTATTTGGTTCTGAAGAGAAAGCCCATTACTTTATAGGAGATTTCATTTAATTATTATAATAATACTGCAAAATAAGCATGACTTCTAGTTTATGAAAAAGAAAGATAGGCTTGGAGTGATTACTCTTTAAAATGTATACAAAGGTGATAACCATAGAGGGTATTCAAACTCATATTTGTCTCATTTCAAATTTCATACTCTCTCTCCTCTACCAAGCATTAGGCCTCTTGAAGTTGAAGAAGAGGCCTTTGCAAAGCTATTTTTGGGAAATAATTCTCTACTCACAGCTGTGGTCTAGGACACTCATGCAACAAATGAAATGATTTTGTCTTTTACTCCAGAAGGGGAATTCACCCTCTTCTGTTCTGGGATTGTTGGTTATTATAACAAATTAGCCCGAGTCACTCAGCTTTCTCATATGGGAATTTTCTTGATTCCTTTTCTCTACTATAAGCTGCATTAAAGACAGTGCCAGGTGCTCTCAGGTTTTTGATACTTTAAGAAATAAATCAATAGAAGCAGGTTTCCTAGTTGGATCTGACAGTGTCACTATGAAAGTGTACCTGCACCAAAGGACTGAGCCATGATTCCAGGATTCTTTTAGTGCGTAAACAGATGGCTTATTGAGAATGGCCTTCTTAAATCCAGATTAGCAAAACAAAATTTAATTATCTGAGACTAAAATAAGTGATTTAATTACAATTAATTTTCTAATTCTACTTATTTTCAAATAAATGTCTGAAAAAAAAAATCCTTCCATTTTAATCACTAATCCTTAAAGGTGGTACTTGTATAAACAAAAATAAAACCCCTCAGAATTCAGAAAAAAAATATTTTAGAAAAGATCTTAATATAAACTAAAACTAGTAAATCATCAGGGAGACATAACATAATGTTCTGAAAAAGGAAATAAAATTATGTATCTATTGATCTGACAAACTCCTCAAAACAATACTTAAAATATTATGGAAGATGCCATTATTAAGCATTTTTATTTTTTGTGGCTATATTGTCCTTTATGTAGATTCAACCATAATCTATCCTTCCCACTGAGACATAGTTGAATAAATCGGTTGCAAAGTAGGCCATGCCACATATCTTTTGTATTTAAGTCTGACAAAACTTTTGTTAAGGAACAAGTTTTAAATTTCACACGTGGTCAAATATAGCAAAACATCAAATAATAATTTTGAATTAGGAATATCAAACTTACATGTGCAATAGAGTAGGAGGCTGGACATAAGTCTCAATTACAGCTAAGCAGTGGGGAACAAACCTTCTTCCATCTGGAGACTCACAGCAATAAACGGTGTCACCCTGCTTTGTTCTCCCCAAAGGAGCTGAGCCACTGAAAAGCTCCTGTCATCCTCCAGCCTGGGCAACAATCACAAAGTACACATCTTAAGGTGTCTTTTCAATTCATTATTGCACTGAAACACTTTTATTAAATATAATGCTTTTCAACTAATTCAGTGAGTTAAAATTATTTTCATGTAGGAGACATTAATTAGAGATGCTATGTCTGGGCTGGGTGCGGTGACTCATGCCTGTAATCCCAGTACTTTGGGAGGCCGAGACAGGCGGATCATGAGGTCAAGAGATCGAGACCATCTTGGCCAACATGGTGAAACCCCGTCTCTACTGAAAATACAAAAATGAGCTGGGCATGGTGGCATGCACCCATAGTCCCAGCTACTCGGGAGGCTAAGGCAGGAGAATCACTTGAACCCGGGAGGTGGAGGTTGCAATGAGCCAAGATTGCACCACTGCACTCCAGTCTGGCGACAGAGCAAGATTGTCAAAAAAAAAAAAAAAAAAAAAAAAGGAAACAAAACAACAGCAACAAAAAAGGTGCTATGTCTTTAAGCTATTTCATGATTATATGTAGCAAATATAGAAATCTATTTAATTTTTCCAGGTTTTCAGGTGGAAAAATTATATTTCATATATTTTATAGAGCATATAACATAATACACTTGGAATGAGCATTTTCATGTAATTTCACAAAGTAAAAAGTTATTTGCCCATTTAGAAGTGTTATTGTAACTCTCTTAACTGGTTAAGATTCTGTATTACTAATAGTAAGACATCCTAATTCTTCTGTCTAATTTTGGATATTTGTGGTGAGTGAGAAAAGATACAAAAATAACATCAGATCTTGTATTGCTTTCATACAATGTGAACAACAAAATGTAATTATTTGCAGTGACAGAGATGGCTTACTTATTACATTCTCAAAATAATCAAATTAAAAAATATGCCATGTGGAATGTCACATATGTAAAGCAATACAAGTTCCATGTGAATGTTACATTTCTGGAAGGTTTTATTGGAGAACCTGGGAGAAAACTTATGAAAATGGAGCTAGAATACCTACGGAGTGGAACTAAATGAAAACAAAAAAGTACCAGTTTCTACAAATTCACATTTATAAACAATCATGACTCAGAAACCCAAATAAAAAGAAATAATAAACTGCCTAATTCTAACATCACAAATTGTTCTAAAATATCAGTAAAATGTAAATTTTACTAAAAAGGTAAATATAACAAAATAATTTCATTCCAGTTCAGTGTTATCACTGCTAACTATCCCAATAATTTGAAAAACAATCAATAAGAGTGGTAATATTGCTTATTTACCACCAGGAAACATCCTTAGATTGTCCTCTCTAGCATGTGTCTCTGTGTAAATTCTGCCCCACTTTATACTCATTCATTGTTTCTGTCTTTTCCTCAGCGATTCAAAGATATTTATAAAGTGGCTAGTATATGCCAGTCACTGTTTTGGGGTGCCAACGTAGAGCTATGAGCAAGAAAGAAAAACTCAATACTTTCTTGAAGCGTGTCTTCCAGTGGAGGAATTAACAAATACATAGGATTGTTTTAGTTATAGGTAAACGTTATTTTAAAAATGGGGCATGGCTGGGCGTGGTTGCTCACACCTGTAATCCCAGCACTTTGGGAGGCCAAGGCAGGCAGATCACCTGAAATCAGGAGTTTGAGACCAGCCTGGTCAACATGACGAAACCCCGTCTCTACTGAAAATACAAAAATTAGCCTGGAGTGGTGGCACGTGGCTAAAATCCCAGCTACTCAAGAGGCTGAGGCAGGAGAATCACTTGAACTCAGGAGGAGAGGTTGCAGTGAGCCAAGATTGCACCATTACACTCCACTCCAGGCTGGGTGACAGAGCTAGACTCTGTCTCAAAAAAAAACAAAAAACAAAAAACCTGGGCCACTTGTATCCATTTGCTAGGTCTGCCATAACAAAGTACCACAAATTGAGTGTTTTAAAGAACATATATTTATGCCCTCGACATAACATATATTTATTTTTTCGAGGCTAGAAGTCCTAGATCAAGGTGTCAATCTTGGTTGGTTGCTTCTCAGGGCTGTGAAGGGAGAGAATCTGTTCCTTGCCTGTCCTTTAACTTCTGTCAGTTTCTCTGTTATCTTATTTTATTTTATTTTTTGGCTGGTAGAAGCATCACCCCAAATATCTACTTCCGTCTTCACATGGCATCCTCTCTGTGTGGGTGTCTCTGTGTCCAAATTTTCCCTTGTTGTAAGGACCTAAGTCATGCTGAATTACGGGTTTACCCTAATGCTTTCATTTTCACTTAATTACCTCTGCAAATAACCTGTTTCAAATAAGGTCACCTTCTGACATGCCAGGGTTAGGATTTCAACATATTTCTTTAGAGGACCACAGTTTAACCCATAGCAATCATTGATTATAGACTGACTGGGAGAGGGGGACGCAGGCAGTTTGAGCTGGGTGGCACTGGCCGTGTCTTCAAAAGTGGCAACAGCCAGATGAGAGAAGTAGACTCAGAACTTTTCTTGAAAGGCAAGGCAAGTGCAAAGGATGCAGGCTGGAACAGGCTTGCAGGGTCTTAGGAGCAGACAGGGTGCTGTGGTTGGAGTAGCCATGTAAAGGAGAGGAGTGTGTAAGGAGATCAGAGAAGCAGGCAGGGCTCAGACTATGGGGTTCTTCAAAGGCCACGAGAAAGAATTTGGAGTTACTGTAATTTTAAGAGTCAGCAGCTAGAAGATTTTTAAATAGGAAGTGATGTGATCTGATATCTATTTTAAAAGCTCAGTGTGGTTGACACCTCTCTTGTCTCTCAGGCAGGGCCATCAAATCTTTTCAGCTCTTTGTAATCTCTCTTTTTCTCAACACCTAGATCATTGATAGTTCTCACTCCATGGACCTGTTAGCAGAAGTGAAGGAATCAAACAGTTAGGTTTCTATGTTCACCCAGAAGCCTCCACTCTTATCTTTATAAAAGATCTTTCTGTCAAAGCAGTAGGCTAATTGGTTGCTATACTTGGTATCATTTTATTTTATATACATTTAAAAAGCTTAGAGACTAAACTCTTCATATATTTGTGTGTGTGTGTATTGCTTGTGTGTGTGTGTGTTTAACACACAGCTTAATTCATTCTCCTAGGTTTAGGCTGAATGTCACCTCTTCTTTGATGCTTACCTGAATGTTCCCACAGCATTTGTTGCTTTCTTTACAGTGCAAACCTGAATTTTCACACTTTTCATATATTACTGTACCTATTTGTTATCTGGTGTCCTGGATAGTCTGCAAGCTCCTTTAGATCCGGAACTTTGATTTTATTTATTTTTGTTCTATTTGTAACTGCTAGTTGCACAATCTCTGACAATAGAAAGAAACAAATGCATGTGGATGATTAGAATATATCTCTTAGAGCTGTTTTCCAAAAGAACTGCATTTCATACCAACCCGTAAAGTTAAAGGCACTGATAAACAACAAAATTTTACCACAGACTTGTAGTGGTTTTATCAACAATGAAATTTTAACCACAGACTTGTAGTGTTTTCATTGTATCCATCCAAAACTTTCTAGATGAAACATCTTCGTTACAAAAGTAACTTGCTTTTTTTTGAATTTGGTGTTTGTCATTTGCACAAACTGGAACCTTTGAATCCTCTTCAGTGGGTATCTCTGATTCCTGCTTCTCAGAATAACTTTCATTAAAGATCTTCCTTCCCTTCAGTTCCCAATGGAGGGCGTGAGATGTATCCATTATTAAATTATTTATTTAAAACTTTTCAGACCTTCTGTTTATTATGCATATGAAACTTCAAGTTTTGATTATAAACTTGTAAACCTGTGACACTTGTAAATCTTGACACCTGCTTTAAGAAGAAGGAGATGGAATTGTTTTGAGTGCTTGTGCTATGATTATTTTGCTCTCTTGGGTATTTAGACACGAATGAGACTGGCTTTCTGGAAGCATAAATTCTATCGATGCTACTTATGCCCTGTGAACTGCATGGACTTTACATAGTTTGCAACTTGTGTGTCCTAGGCTTTAATAGTCCCTTTTCTTTCCACAGAGCTGCATTTGTTGTAAAAAATACAATAGCTTGTTAGTAACAACTTAAACAAAGATAAAGATTACTTCATCCCAAATTCATTGAATTTCTGCAATGTACTAAGCATAAGGAAGGCAGGAATAAATACAGGAATATTAGGGTGACCAGTTCATCCAGGTTTGCCCAGTACTGTCCCAGTTCTGGTACTGAAAATCCTGTACCCCGAGAAACCCCTCAGTCGCAGTCTAACTGGTCATCCTAAGTCTTAACAATTTAAATTTAATGATAAAAATCAGCTTTTTAATCCTATAAAAATTCCTTTTCCTTCCCAGCTTTTTCTCCAAAACATATAGTGTATAAAAGAAAACCAAATAAAATCTTCCTAAAGTGTACATAAAGAAAATAAGAATAAGGGATATTTAGATGATGTCTGTTTAGTTAAAGAAATGCTGTGATGTTCCATACCTTTTCTTGAAGACTATCACCTAGTCTGTTAGAAGGCCATTGACTCATTGGTGCTTGAGTGGAAATAAGAGGAAAACTGCTGTCAAGGTAAAGAGGCAAAAAATACAGGACAGCCCTGGGTACTACGTGACAGCCTTTACTTTAAGTGCCCCTTCTCCGTGAGTTTTGAAGAATATCAAGTGTTCTTTCAAAAGGGCATAAAACATTTAGAACCCAGTTCCATCTCTATATACCTGTGTGACCTTTACCAAGGTTCTGTTTTTCTCTCCGAATCCTACTTTCTGAACTATTAAAGGGAGGGGTTTGAATACTTACACATTTGTAGTGAGGTTTAAATAGTATAGCATTTCCAAAAGTATCTGCATTTAGACCAAAATAGGTACTCCAGAAGAGTTAAATATTAAAATCTTACATATTAGCATGGGGCTCAACCCAAGTGCTACCTTCTCTTTGGCCTTTCCTAACACCCTGGCAAAGTGAACATCCCTTCATTTCCCCTTGTCCCTGTCCATAATCTATCCTGGTAATTCCAGGACTTTATTATATTGATTTAATTAGTAGACTCGTTTATTTCCATTTCTGCTGCAAGATTCTTGAGAATAGTTGCCAATAATCTATACTTCTGGTACTTTACATGGTGACAGGCACATAGTAGAGATTTAACACATTTTGAGACATTTATAATGGATGAAGACATGGAGAGAATGGTGATGGTAGAGAGACCACTCAAATAAGAAATTCAGATCATATTCTGAATACTTGAGAAAATAATACAAAATTGAACAATGCATCACTTTTTAACAAAACTTGCTTGTCTTTATGCAGGATACACATCCATTCATGCGGCCTTTCTACTTCAATGGTCACCCATTGGATACAAGATAAAGTCCATAGTCTTCACCATTTGAGTCATTCCCCAAAGAGTCCATGCCTTGTCATTCATTTCACAATGCCTCTTTAATTGGTGAAACATCTTGCTTTCACCATTTCCAAACTACCAGCTTCCATTCCTGCTCCACCTAATCAAATCTTGGTAATCCTTCGAAACCCACTTTCAATATCATCATCTCCTTAAAGCTTTGCTGACCTACCCCAACCCTATCTCTCAAGGCCTAATTAAATATATTTTTTGTGATCCGTACTATCTCATGCAAAATTTTTCCATTTCCTGTATCTCCCTATCTTACTGTTTTACCTTGAATGTGAAAGCTTATCCATGAGGGATGTTGACTCATTTCTTTTTATTCATCCCTTAGCCAGAGCCTGTTATGTAACATGTACAAAAATGGTCTTTGAATGAATACCTTTGCAACTGGAATTGGTACTAATAATGTTCCTTCTACTCCATTTCAAACAAGCCACATTTCACCAGGTTATGCAGAGTGAATTGTTTTACTATAGCTACGCTTATTTCTAGCGTGCTGTTGCAAGCTTGTGCAACATAGTTTATTGATGATAGGTTTAGAGTTTATTTGCTAGCAATACACTAGGGTTGTATTGATTTTGCCCATCCTTTTCACTAGATGTCAACTGGTGTCCTATTTTGATTCAAGCTTCCATGTGATTAGCTCTCATGCTGGGTTCAAGTACACTGCCTGATTGAACCATCCTCTTCTAACTCAGAAATGGGAACATGAGTAAAAACCAGGTGAGTTCTCCACTTTCCTTCCACTTAAGTTTAAGTCATACCTTCTTCAACTAAGGTGAAACTTCCTGCCTGTGAATTATGTGTGTTTCTATTTTATACAGTGTAATCATCTATATAGACCTAAGTAAAGACAGCATTGGACTCAGAGTCAGAGGCCTGTGGTTGAGTCATGCTTTGTCAGAAAGAAAGATAAAAATTCCCACCTCAGAGTGTTGTTAAAGGAATTAAACAATAATACAGAATAAACAGAATATGTACTTTCTCCATTTCTGGGAATACATCTGATAGACGTGGTCTCTAAAGAAGTATTTATTTTTTCCTATTTAAACACCAAGACCTTCTTTTAGACAGAAAATATGTATTTTTGAGCACACAAAACTGAGCTTGTTTCTTATGGTTTTAAAATATTCTGTTCTCTCTGTTTGCCATTTGCCTGTGAAGTGGTTATAAGAAAACACCCATCTCTTTTGGTCTGGTTACATTAAGGCATATGTGTTCATTCTGTAATATCTCAGAGCCAATGATGACTCTACTCATACTGCGGCAGATAGTCAAGCAACATGTGGTTAGCTAGATAAGTAACCAAATTTGAGATTGTCTGGTTCTAAAACAATTTTTTTTCCTGTTAGAGCAAAATTACAGGACATAAAACGTCTGGGAGATAAATGAAATAATATGAGCCTCGCATTCAGGGGTCCCAATGTTACAACTATACAGCAACAATAGAATGCAGAGATAAATACAAGGCAGACTTTCCAAGATTAGGAAAACAGAATAAGGCAGTGAACAGAAATCTGAAATATTATTAACATTCTATGACTGTAATCAACCAGAAGAAACAAATGATGTGAGCAATAACAATAACAATGATAATAACAGAAATCAGTGGGTGATTATCCATCAAATGAAAAATGTAAGAAGGATTTTTTGTTTTTACTGGTATGAGTAAAGGGTTATCATCATTGGACCCTGAACAATCCTAGACTTGCTACGGAAGTTGATCTAGGATCTACCTGTCCTGGCACCATTTCTATGGACATGACAGAGTTCAGATGGATGAAAAATAATGTATTCCAGGAGCTAAGGGTTTTTCTTTTTAACTGTGCAACACCTGATCTATTGGACTGTACGTGTAGACCTAGAATTATGGTGTGTAAGGCAACTTAGGAGTCAAAAAGCTCTCCTAAGTTACTTACACATCTTAATTCTACGTAACTGGAAAAAACATTAAAGATGGGTAAGAAACCAAGCAGTAGCTTCTCCATGTCAAAGTGAGCTGCACATACCCAGGTCTCATCCCTGACAGGTATATACTTTCTGTAGGTAAATTGAGTAAGGTTGATGGGATGAGAAGTTGTACATAGGTAGCTGCTGGACCTCCCACGGAGAAACAAAATGTCCAATTGCTGGGCCTGTAGTCTTCTATAAAGCTAAGTCAGTGCAGTGCTAAATTAAAAGCCTATTGTGTTGTTGCTAGCATGAACCAGGTGGTGTTTTGGTGAGGGTTTACAAAGGGTGTGAGTTTAGAGACCTTGAGAAGCAGATGGAAGCATTTCATATAGGCACAAAAGTACAAATTTTGTATTATAAGATGATGAAGGTAGAGATGCACGAGCACACTGGGGAAAGAGTTTGGTTGGGGCTGGGTGTGGTGGCTCAGGCCTGTAATCCCAGCACTTTGGGAAGCTGAGGCAGGCGGGTCACCTGAGGTTGGGAGTTCGAGACCAGCCTGACCAACATGGAGAAACCCTGTCTCTACTAAAAATACCAAATTAGCCAGGCGTGGTGGTGGGTGCCTGTAATCCCAGCTACTCGGGAGGCTGAGGCAGGAGAATCGCTTGAACCCAGGAGGTGGAGGTTACAGTGAGCCAAGATGGTGCCATTGCACTCCAGCCTGGGCAACAAGAGTGAACCGCAATCTCAAAAAAAAAAAAAAGAGTTTGGTTGGAGTGGGACGGCTCTCAAATTGTATTGCAGCTGTCTGAATGAGAAAATGTGTACAGGAGGGGGGAGGAGCTCAAGGGGTGGGGTAGGGATGGAGTGTGGAGGAGACTGTAGAAAGAGGGATCAGCATTGAAAGAGACAGTGGTCTGAAGACAAAAGAAGATTTTGAACAGTAATATGGGAAAATCACTTGTGTTTCAATGGCAAAGCCATTTATTAGAAAATTTGGGTATCTGCATTCTGAGGTTACTAAGTGAGAATTTTATTTCTGGTTATCTCTGATATTGTGGGCAAATAATAACGTTCTTTTGTTCCTATGGTTTCCAAATTTTAACTTGATAGATGATTCTTCATCTTCTCAGGTGTGGATAAGCAATAGAGAACTTGATGAAGCTTATTATCTTTGTTCTTTAATACAGAAATGACAATTGTATGTAAGACTATGTTTTCTTTGAAAGTATTTCTTTTGTCCTTGAATATCTATAATTTCTAATTTTCTTAATTACCTCTAAAGGTTTGAAGGGTAAATGAGGGTTCTAGCAGTCTAAAAAATAACTGAAAGTAAAGGAAATCCTGTGTTATGAGTGAGGTTTATCCCAGTGTTTATCAAACACATGCTTATAAATCATTAGAGGCTGCAGCTCTGAGTTTACATCTTTGATGATGAATATATGTGCTGTGCATCTTGCTAACACTGCTCTAACTTTTGGATTCATTCCCGAAAATCTTTTGGGCCACAGAGACATCAAACAGAAGCAAGACTTTAGCCCATCATCCGTAATTAATTAGCTGTCTTGTGGAGGAAGTTCTTTCAATTCTCTGGGATCCTTTTTTGTTCATCTGAAAAATAGGTATATGTATTAGTGAAGCAATGGCTGTGAAATTCCAAACTGCCTTGGCAAAGATAATGCATTATATAGATACACTGTCTTTCAAACAATAGTTATCAATTTTCATCTTAAAACAAAATTAATCCCATACTTTAAATGAGTTATCTATACACATATGCACATATACTACACACAGAGAAATATATTATTTTGACTAGTTTGATGCTTTTTAATATCAGATATACTAATTGGTTGATTTTCCCCATTATCTTCATAGATTGTACAGTTTAAAACATCAGCTTTGTTCTGCTTTCCTGAATATGAATTGGAGGCTTTTCTCTAGGGAAAATGATTTAACCATAGATATTCAGAATAAACATTTTCAGTGTGAGGAATGAGTCTCGCATAGTAACCTGCAGATAGAAGTGGAGCTGATATTTGTGATGCGTTGATGTCTTTCATTGTAACAACAGTTAACAATCTAATAAAACATTTAATAGGGCATAATGAGTGATGGTGTGACTTGTTTAAGACGTCATGGAATTTACATCAATCTAAATTATAATTTTTTACTAATATTGAAAGTGCATGTTAGTATAATGATTTTATTCTATACTGTGTTCATATTTGGATGGAGAAAATGCTTCCTTGTGGGACTTGTCAGTTTAAGCAAATACTTACTTGTCTTGTCCCTAAAATAAGAGGTATAAGATACCTTCCCAATCTCTGAATACGCAGTGTTGCAGTCCTTTTTGGGTTTTCTCATTATCCCTACGGTTGAGGACTTGTGGCCTAGGAATAGGAAGCTAGAGAAGGAGTAAAAAGTAACCATGTGTAACTTCTGGTAGATCAGTTAGATACATTATTTAGCTGCTTTAAAGACAGGGAGAACTGTGTTAATTGGATGGAATTTTATGACAGCCACATGGTAGGACAGGTGACTCACATTTCTTTGCCCAAAGCAAAGGAGTTACAAAGGCTGAACCATCAGATATTATTTTACTATCTCTTTGTATTAGTGTATGAAAGGAGGGACAGGATATTGCTTGTCTTCCATTAAAGAATAAGTTTAGAAACTAGAAACAGAGTCTTAAATAAAGATTTAGTCATTTATTCATTGCCATCTAAGAGGGTTAGACATAATCTCATTCAGGGTCAGGGGATTTTTGAGTCAGAAAATGGAAAAAAAAAAAACCTAATTTATATTCAGGTTTTCATTATTTTGCTTGTTAGGTAGCATAACTCTGGATTTTGTTTTCTTGTATTTTGGGAAAGAGATTTGAAGAGAGAATAAATTATTTCATTTGGCTGTTCCTCAGCAGACAATTCTGCAGGTAGTTTAGCACTTTTTCCCTTCAACATTTGTTCTGTTTGGGGTGAGGAGGCTTAAAAATATTTCTTGTAGTCATATGGAGAGTAGGTGTGAAGCAATTTTCACGCTATTAACACATTTCTTGACAGAATCTCACATTGGTCAAGAAATGGTAACAATTTTCAGGGAACTGAGAAGTGCATAACCTGGAGGTGATGCATGTTCTAGAGACGATTCAGGAAACGCTCAAGAGTTATATAATATTCTCTTTAAATAACTTGGATTGTTGTCAAAGAGTTTGACTGAATAGAATAACTAGAAGTGTGTATTTCTATGTCAATTTATGTTCAGTTTTTAAAAATATTTCCCATTATGGATCAATGCAAATGTTATGAGTCTGAACTGACAGAATAAGTTTTTCAAAGACAGAATTTGGTAAAAAGGTTAATTCTGATGTAATGGGTATCTTTAACATAAAATAGTGAAATGCAATGTCTCATTCAGAAAATGTAGATGGCTGTGAGACTGTGGCCTTAAAAGACACAGGATGAAAATACTATTTCCACCCAACAGGATATTCTGTTGCTTTTATTTTTTTTAAATCTATCCTTCCTTTTTCATGAGCTCTCAAATATTTATCTGGGAGTAACAGGAGGCAACTTTTGCAGATATATAAGATATCTTTTCTCATTATCAAATCCCATAAATAGCTTGAAATAAAAGCTTACCCAGAGAGTTTTGCAGCACGTTTTTCTTTGGCACCATCTTTGGTAAAAACATAAAACAGCCTCAGATTGGTAATTCTGCACATACAATGGCTGCAGACTGGTAAAGATAGATGTGGGAAAAGTAAACCATTTATCAAAGGGCTGTTTAGTTATTTTTCCTCTTGTTGTTGGGTATTGTCACTGATTTGGTAAAAGAATCTCTGGACACTTAGGTAGTGCATTCCCTTCCAGGAAGCCATATCTATGAGAGTAAAATCTATAAGTTTGTACAAATAAAAATATACAAAAATATAAAAGTGTTCCTATACCCAGTTTCACAAATTTGAAAGAAGCTGCATTCTTCCTGGTGGCTTTGTCTTAGTAGCTTGGTGTACACAATGGCATGAACTCATTGGACTAAAACCAGTTGGATAATCCAGATTCTTCCACTTATTTTTGTTGAACAGGGTGAAGTAGTGTGACTATTATACATAGTGTGGGCAAGTGCCTGGCGTGTATATTCTACAGGTTTGGAGATTGAGACATAGCTAACAAGAGTTCATACAAAGCTAGTTAAACAAGAAAGCAAAATGGAATCTGTTTCCTCATGATCTTAATACATTGTTGGAGAAATAGAGAACCTGTGTATGAAAACAAAAGAAAGTTCTTAAAGTGTAACTTTGGCTGTGACTTTCACCAGAAATAGTGACCTGCTAGGTGAGATATAGGAGCACATTAGACTGAGATTTACATAGTATTTTAAACATTTTTTTACATTGCCTTGGTTTTGTCATTGTGATACTGGATGTAATATTCATTTAATCTCTTTTGTCTATTAATTGGTGTGAAACATGTTTTGGCTACTAACCTGTCCCATAATCATGACTTTTGGATGAGAGACATGAATGCAGTACTAAAGAAAGGTGGCCGGCCTGGCCTGGTGGCTCACGCCTGTAATCCCAACACTTTGAGAGACCGAGGCGGGCGGATCATGAGGTCAGGAGATCGAGACCATCCTGGCTAACACGGTGAAACCCCATCTCTGCTAAAAATACAAAAAGAAATCAGCTGGGCTTGGTGGCAGGTGCCTGTAGTCCCAGCTACTCGGGAGGCTGCGGCAGTAGAAGGGGGTGAACCTGGGAGGCGGAGCTTGCAGTGAGCCGAGATCACCCCACTGTACTCCAGCCTGGACCACAGAGTGAGACTCAGTCTCAAGAAAAAAAAAAAAAGAGGTGGACTAGAGATTAGAAAATAACTTTTTTCCCCACTCTTGGTCTCCTAACACTTTTCCTCCTTTATCTCTAATAGTTTAATATTTTATTAAGGAGTGTTCTATTTGATTCTTTGGATTACAATGCCAACCACATGTGCTATGTTTTGGTCTTTAAATTAAAATCTTTTCTTTTGATTGATTTAATTGACACTTTGTTCATTTTTAAAGCTAATGACCTATTTACAAATTCTGGTAATATTGAAATGCACACAAAAAGAAAGTGTTGATCATTCAATAGTTTTTGTATAGAAATAAACATAATTTACATTAAAGTGAACAACTTTCTTAAGTCATTTAGACTTTCTTTTCAAGCTATGCCTTCTTTTTTTCTTAAATTATGCTTTAAGTTCTAGAGTACATGTGCACAACGTGCAGGTTTGTTACATATGTATACATGTGCCATGTTGGTGTGCTGCACCCATTAACTCGTCATTTACATTAGGCATTCCTCCTAATGCTATCCGTCCCTCGTCCCCCCATCCCACAACAGGCCTTGATGTGTGATGTTCTCCTTCCTGTGTCCAAGTGATCTCATTGTTCAATTCCCACCTATGAGTGAGAACATGCGGTGTTTGGTTTTCTGTTCTTGTGATAGTTTGCTGAGGATGATGGTTTCCAGCTGCATCCGTGTCCCTACAAAGGACACAAACTCATCCTTTTTTATGGCTGCATGGTATTCCATGGTATATATGTGCCACATTTTTTTAATCCAGTCTGTCATTGATGGACATTTGGGTTGGTTCTAAGTTTTTGCTATTGTGAATAGTGCCACATTAAACATACATGTGCATGTGTCTTTATAGCAGCATGATTTATAATCCTTTAGGTATATACCCAATAATGGGATGGCTGGATCAAATGGTACTTCTAGTTCTAGATCCTTGAGGAATCACCACACTGTCTTCCACAATGGTTGAACTAGTTTACAGTCCCACCAACAGTGTAAAAGTGTTCCTATTTCTCCACATCCTCTCCAGCACCTGTTGTTTCCTGACTTTTTAATGATCGCCGTTCTAACTGGTGTGAGATGGTATCTCATTGTGGTTTTGATTTGCATTTCTCTGATGGCCAGTGATGATGAGCATTTTTTCATGTGCCTGTTGGCTGCATAAATATCTTCTTTTGAGAAGTGTCTGTTCATATCCTTTGCCCACTTTTTGATGGGGTTGTTTGTTTTTTTCTTGTAAATTTGTTTGAGTTCTTTGTAGGTTCTGGATATTAGCCCTTTGTCAGATGAGTAGATTGCAAAAATTTTCTCCCATTCTGTAGGTTGCCTGTTCACTCTGATGGTAGTTTCTTTTGTTGTGCAGAAACTCTTTAGTTTAATTAGATCCCATTTGTCAGTTTTGGCTTTTGTTGCCATTGCTTTTTGTGTTTTAGACATGAAGTCCTTGCCCATGTCTATGTCCTAAATGGTATTGCCTAGGTTTTCTTCTAGGGTTTTTATGGTTTTAGGTCTAACATTTAAGTCTCTAATCCATCTTGAATTAATTTTTGTATATGGAGTAAGGAAGGGATCCAGTTTCAGCTTTCTACTTATGGCTAGCCAATTTTCCCAGCACCATTTATTAAATAGGGAATCCTTTCCCCATTTCTTGTTTTTGTCAGGTTTGTCAAAGACCAGATGGCTGTAGATGTGTGGTATTATTTCTGAGGGCTCTGCTCTGTTCCATTGGTCTATATCTCTGTTTTGGTACCAGTACCATGCTGTTTTGGTTACTGTAGCCTTGTATAGTTTGAAGTCAGGTAGTGTGATGCCTCCAGCTTTGTTCTTTTGGCTTAGGATTGTCTTGGCAATGCCGGCTCTTCTTTGTTTCCACATGAACTTTAAAGCAGTTTTTTCCAATTCTGTGAAGAAAGTCATTGGTAGCTTAATAGGGATGGCATTGAATCTATAAATTACCTTGGGTAGTGTGGCCATTTTCATGATATTGATCCTTTCTATCCATGAGCATGGTATGTTCTTCCATTTGTTTGTGTCCTCTTTTATTTCATTGAGCAGTGGTTTGTGGTTCTCCTTGAAGAGGTCCTTCACATCCCTTGTAAGTTGGATTCCTAGGTATTTTATTCCTTTGAAGCAATTTGTGAATGAGAGTTCATTCATGATTTGGCTGTTTGTTTGTCTGTTATTGGTGTATAAGAATGCTTGTGACTTTTGCACATTGATTTTGTATCCTGAGACTTTGCTGAAGTTGTTTATCAGCTTGAGGAGGTTTTGGGCTGAGATGATGGGGTTTTCTGAATAGACAATCATGTCATCTGCAAACAGGGACAATTTGACTTCATCTTTTCCTAACTGAATATCCTTTATTTCCTTCTCTTGCCTGATTGCCCTGGCCAGAACTTCCAACATATGTTGAATAGGAGTGGAGAGAGAGGGCATCCCTGTCTTGTGCCAGTTTTTAAGGGGAATGCTGCCAGTTTTTGCCCATTCAGTATGATATTGGCTGTGTGTTTGTCATAAATAGCTCTTATTATTTTGAGATACGTTCCATCAATACTGAATTTATTGAGAGTTTTTAACATGAAGGGCTGTTGAATTTTGTCAAAGGCCTTTTCTGCATCTATGGAGACAATCATGTGGTTTTTGTCTGTGGTTCTGTTTCTATGTTGGATTACGTTTATTGATTTGCATGTGTTAAACCAGCCTTGCATCCCAGGGATGAAGCCCACTTGATCATGGTGGCTAAGTTTTTTGATATGCTGCTGGATTCGGTTTGCCAGTATTTCATTGAGTATTTTTGTGTCGATGTTCATCAGGGATATTCTCTTTTTTTGCTGTGTCTCTGCCAGGCTTTGGTATCAGGATGATGTTGGCCTCATAAAATGAGATAGAGAGGATTCCCTCTTTTTCTATTGATTGGAATAGTTTCAGAAGGAATGGTACCAGCTCCTCCTTGTACCTCTAGTAGAATTCATCTGTGAATCTGTCTTGTCCTAGACTTTTTTTGGTTGGTAGGCTATTAATTATTGCCTCAATTTCAGAGCCTGCTATTGGTCTATTCAGGGATTCAATTTCTTCCTGGTTTAGTCTTGGAAGAGTGTATGTGTCCAGGAATTTATTCATTTCTTCTAAGTTTTCTAGTTTATTTGCGTAGAGATGTTTATAGTGTTCTCTGATGGTGGTTTGTATTTCTGTGGAGTCAGTGGTGATATCCCCTGTATCATTTTTTATGGCATCTGTTTGATTCTTCTCTCTTTTCTTCTTTATTAGTCTTGCTACTGGTCTATCAATTTTGTTGATCTTTTCAAAAAACCAGCTCCTGGATTCATTGATTTTTTGAAGAGTTTTTTTTGTGTCTCTATCTCCTTCAGTTCTGCTCTGATCTTAGTTATTTCTTGCGTTCTGCTAGCTTTTGAATGTATTTGCTCTTGCTTCTCTAGTTCTTTTAATTGTGATGTTAGGGTGTCAATTTTGATCTTTCCTGCTTTCTCTTGTGGGCATTTAGTGCTATAAATTACCCTCTACACACTGCTTTAAATGTGTCCCAGAGAGTCTGGTATGTTTTATCTTTGTTCTCATTGGTTTCAAAGGACATCTTCATTTCTGCCTTCATTTCGTTATGTACCCAGCAGTCATTCAGGAGCAGGTTGCTCAGTTTCCATGTAGTTGAGCAGTTTTGATTGAGTTTCTTAGTCCTGAGTTCTAGTTTGATTGCACTGTGGTCTGAGAGATAGTTTGTTATAATTTCTGTTTTTTACATTTGCTGAGGAGTGCTTTACTTCCAACTATGTGGTCAATTTTGAAATAAGTGCGATGTGGTGCTGAGAAGAATATATATTCTGTTGATATGGGGTGGAAAGCTCTGTAGATGTCTATTAGGTCTGCTTCGTGCAGAGTTGAGTTCAATTCTTGGATATCCTTGTCAACTTTCTGTCTCGTTGATCTGTCTAATGTTGACAGTAGGGTGTTAAAGTCTCCCATTATTATTCTGTGGGAGTCTAAGTCTCTTTGTAAGTCTCCAAGGACTTGCTTTATGAATCTGGGTGCTCCTGTATTGGGTGCGTATATATTTAGGATAGTTAACTCTTCTTGTTGAATTGATCCCTTTACCATTATGTAATGGCCTTCTTTGTCTCTTTTGATCTTTGATGGTTTAAAGTCTGTTTTATCAGAGACTAGGATTGCAACCCCTGCCTTTTTTTGTTTTCCGTTTGCTTGGTAGATCTTCCTCCATCCCTTTATTTTGAGCCTATGTGTTTGTCTGCACGTGAAATGGGTCTCCTGAATACAGCAAAGTGATGGGTCTTGACTCTTTATCCAGTTTTCCAGTCTATGTCTTTTAATTGGACCATTTAGTCCATTTACATTTAAGGTTAATATTGTCATGTGTGAACTTGGTCCTGTCATTATGATATTAGCAGATTATTTTGCTCGTTAGTTGATGCAGTTTATTCCTAGCATCCATGGTCTTTATATTTTGGCATGTTTTTGCAACTGCTGGTACTGGTTGTTCCTTTCCATGTTTAGTGCCTCCTTTAGGAGCTCTTGTAAGGGCAGTCTTGGTGGTGACAAATGCTCTCAGCATTTGTTTGTCTGTAAAGGATTTTATTTCTCCTTCACTTAAGAAACTTAGTTTGGCTGGATATGAAACTCTAGGTTGAAATTTATTTTTTTAAAGAATGTTGAATATTGGCCCCCACTCTCTTCTGGCTTGTAGAGTTTCTGTTGAGAGATCTGCTGTTAGTCTGACGGGCTTCCCTTTGTGGGTAACCCGACGTTTCTCTCTGGCTGCCCTTAACATTTTTTCCTTGATTTCAACTTTGGTGAATCTGACAATTATGTGTCTTGGAGTTGCTCTTCTCTAAGAGTATCTTTGTGGTGTTCTCTGTATTTCCTGAATTTGAATGTTGGCCTGCCTTACTAGGTTGGGGAAGTTCTCCTGGATGATATCCTGAAGAGTGTTTTCCAGCTTGGTTCCATTCTCCCCATCACTTTTGGATACACCAATCATACGTAGATTTGGTCTTTTCACATAATCCCATATTTCTTGGATACTTTGTTCATTTCTTTTTACTCTTTTTTCTCTAGACTTCTCTTCTCGCTTCATTTCATTCATTTGATCTTCAATCGCTAATACTCTTTCTTCCAGTTGATTGAGTTGGTTACTGAAGCTTGTGCATTTGTCACGTAGTTCTCGTGTCATGGTTTTCATCTCTATCAGGTCGTTTATGGACTTCTCTGGATTGATTGTTCTAGTTATCCATTTGTCAAATCTTTTTTCAAGGTTTTTAGTTTATTTGCTCTGGGTTCATAGTTCCTCCTTTAGTTCTGAGAAGTTTGATTGACTGAAGCCGTCTTCTCTCAACTCGTCAAAGTCATTCTCTGTCCAGCTTTGTTCCGTTGCTGGCGAGGAGCTGCGTTCCTTTGGAGGGGGAGAGGCACTCTGATTTTTTGAATTTTGAGCTTTTCTGCACTGCTTTTTCCCCATCTTTGTGGTTTTATCTACCTTTAGTCTTTGATGATGGTGACATGCAGATGGGGTTTTGGTGTGGATGTCCTTTCTGTTTGTTAGTTTTCCTTCCAACAGTCAGGACCCTCAGCTGCAGGTCTGTTGGAGTTTGCTTGAGGTCTACTCCAGTTAGGCTAGTCCCAGTTAGCCTCTCCCAGTTAGGCTACTCAGGAGTCAGGGACCCACTTGAGCAGGCAGTCTGTCTGTTTTCTCAGATCTCAACCTCTGTGCTGGGAGAATCACTAATCTCTTCAAAGCTGTCAGACAGGGACATTTACATCTTCAGAGGTTTCTGCTGCTTTTTTTTTAGCTATGCCCTGTCCCCAGAGTTGGAGTCTACTGAGGCAGGCAGGCCTCCTTGAGTTGCGGTGGGCTCCACTCAGTTCGAGCTTCTGGGTCGCTTTGTTTACCTACTTAAGCCTCAGCAATGGCAGGCGCCCCTCCCCCAGCCTCACTGCCACCTTGCTGTTAGATCTCAGACTGCTGTGCTAGCAATGAGGGAGGCTCCGTGGGTGCGGGACCCTCCGAGCCAGGTGCAGCATATAATCTCCTGGTGTGCCGTTTGCTAAGACCCTTGGTAAAGCGCAGTATTAAGGTGGGAGTGACCAGATTTTCCAGGTGTTGTGTGTCATGGTTTCCCTTGGCTAGGAAAAGGAATTCCCTTCCCCCTTGCACTTCCCGAGTGTGGTGATGCCTCACCCTGCTTGGGCTCTTGCTTCTTGGGCTGCACACACTGTCCTGCACTGACTGACCAACACTTCCCAGTGAGATGAACCTGGTACCTCAGTTGGAAATGCAGAAATCACCCATCTTCTGTGTCACTCACGCTGGGAGCTAGAGGCTGGAGCTGTTCCTATTTGGCCATCTTGGCTCGTGATAAGTTTTCTATGCCTTCTAATTTATCAAGGGTGATACTATATTGAGTTAGTGGACAGCCAACTTAAAAAATGAAATAGTTTGAAGTCAGGTAGCGTGATACCTCCAGCTTTGTTCTTTTGACTTAGGATTGTCTTGGAGATGCGGGCTCTTTTTTGGTTCCATATGAACTTTAAAGCAGTTTTTTCCAATTCTGTGAAGAAACTCGTTGGTAGCTTGATGGGGATGGCGTTGAATCTATAAATAACCTTGGGCAGTATGGCCATTTTCACGATATTGATTCTTCCTATCCATGAGCATGGTATATACTGCAAGGCTACAGTAACCAAAACAGCATGGTACTGGTACCAAAACAGAGATATAGACCAATGGAACAGAACAGAGTCCTCAGAAATAATACCACACATCTACAGCCATCTGGTCTTTGACAAACCTGACAAAAACAAGAAATGGGGAAAGGATTCCCTATTTAATAAATGGTGCTGGGAAAATTGGCTAGCCATAAGTAGAAAGCTGAAACTGGATCCTTTCCTTACTCCTTATACAAAAATTAATTCCAGATGGATTAGAGACTTAAATGTTAGACCTAATACCATAAAAACCCTAGAGGAAAACCTAGGTAGTACCATTCAGGACATAGGCATGGGCAAAGACTTCATGTCTAAAACACCAAAAGCAATGGCAGCAAAAGCCAAAATTGACAAATGGGATCTCATTAAACTAAAGAGCTTCTGCACAGCAAAAGAAACTACCATCAGAGTGAACAGGCAACCTACAGAATGGGAGAAAATTTTTGCAATCTACTCATCTGACAAAGGGCTAATATCCAGAACCTACAAAGAACTCAAACAAATTTACAAGAAAAAAACAAACAACCCCATCAAAAAGTGGGCAAAGGATATGAACAGACACTTCTCAAAAGAAGACATTCATACAGCCAACAGGCACATGAAAAAATGCTCATCATCACTGGCCATCAGAGAAATGCAAATCAAAACCACAATGAGAAACCATCTCACACCAGTTAGAATGGCGATCATTAAAAAGTCAGGAAACAACAGGTGCTGGAGAGGATGTGGAGAAATAGGAACACTTTTACACTGTTGGTGGGATTGTAAACTAGTTCAACCATTATGGAAAACAGTATGGCGATTCCTCAAGGATCTAGAACTAGAAGTACCATTTGACCCAGCCATCCCATTACTGGGCATATACCCAAAGGATTATAAATCATGCTGCTATAAAGACACATGCACATGTATGTTTATTGCGGCACTATTCACAATAGCAAAGACTTGGAATCAACCGAAATGTCCATCAGTGACAGACTGGATTAAGAAAATGTGACACATATACACCATGGAATACTATGCAGTCATAAAAAAGGATGAGTTTGTGTCCTTTGTAGGGACATGGATGCAGCTGGAAACCATCATTCTTAGCAAACTATCACAAGAATAGAAAACCAAACACCGCATGTTCTCACTCATAGGTGGGAACTGAACAATGAGATCACTTGGACTCGGGAAGGGGAACATCACACACCGGGGCCTATCATGGGGAGGGGGGAGGGCGGAGGGATTGCATTGGGAGTTATACCTGATGTAAATGACGAGTTGATGGGTGCTGACGAGTTGATGGGTGCAGCACAGCAACATGGCACAAGTATACATATGTAACAAACCTGCATGTTATGCACATGTACCCTAGAACTTAAAGTATAATAATAATAAAAAATAAAAAATAAATAAAAAAATAAAAAAAATGAAATATAACAGAGTAGAACATGTCATAAATCAGAATGCATGTAATATGAGTAAATGTATTAATGAAAGTCTTCTTTTGTTTGCTTGTGTGTATATGAGTGTGTATGTGTTTGTGTGTCTACCATCTGATGTAAACCTTATTTCTTTCTGTAGTTCATAATCAAATAAGTTTGAAATCTAATGACTTAGGCAGTTGTTTCAACAGATGAAATCCAGTCTTAATATGAGAGACCAGAAACGGAGACCCCAGTTATGGATAATTACAGTTGAATATAAGATAAGATGAGGGCCTAGAAAGGAAAGAGAGAGCAAGGGTAAGATAAAGATTGGGAAGCACACAGAGAAAGGAACTGAGATAATAGATTTGTGCTTAAAGGCTGCTGCTGAAGACACTCTTCTGCTCTTGACTCATTTGAGCATTTGTGACCTAAGACAGGCAATGAAAACAGAGTTCTACAAGACTAGGGATGGCCTTTACACAGTGAAATGGGAGATGGCCTGAGATATGATTGCAGCATCTCCTCCCCTTTCCAAAAAAGACAGCACAGAGAATGGACTGTGGGCTTTATACCCTTTGTAAAGCCTTGTACCCCTTAAGAAATGCACTGACTTCTAGGTTAGGCCATATACAAAGTGCATACCAGTCATTATTTCTCCCTGTTTAGCCATTTAACCCCTCTGTGATTCAGATTTTCCATGAGTTGGAAACTGAGTTGTTGGATAACATGCTTCAAAATTCCCTTCTAATTTTTAGAGTTATGTTTTATATGGAGATGACTGAAAGAGCAACAACAACAACAACAAATTTTGATAGGAAGATAGTGGTAGCAAGTTGAATGTAGGGACACATGTATAAGTGGGATGATATTGGAGCTCAGAGTTCAAAATCAGCTTCCTGCTTCAAAAATTTTCCAAAGTCTGACTGAGAAAAACTATAATACAATACTAGTACCATTTATTAATTATTTGCTATTTTCCAGATGTAATATGTACCTCTTACATTTTTCATTCAGTCAATAACTTCCATGTCATAAATATGATTCATATCATAGGTATGAATTTAACAGTAACTTCCATATCTAGGATATGATTAGCCTTGCATAAATATCTAGGACAGAAGGTAACTAAGTGATTAATTACCAGAGTCAGAGTCCAAATCTAGCTTTGTGTGATTATAAATCCTTTGCTCTTCCCTGTTATATCATGCCAAGTTCATTTTTTGAAGCCTAATTAGGAATAGCTTTCAGGGTATTGAGAATCTGTACTGATTATCTCAATATTCAAAATTTTAAAGCATTCACTTTATAATGGTCATATGCAGTGACTAATGTAATATGAGGCACAGAGGGTAAAGAGTCAGAAAATATGGTCTTCAACGTCAGTTCCATCTATTATTAGAGAGAGCTTTGGTGAGCTGCATAAACCCCTAGTTACAATTATTTTTTAATCTTTAAAAGACACTAAAAATCAGTTTTTAAAACCTGTTCTATGTGCCTCAGGATTGTAACTGTGATAAAGCAAATTCATTTACTTGAAATCATTTTGTATTGTATAAAGCAATGGATAAATGAATAGCATACTATTTAATTAATTCTTGGATTTACTTATGTTCTGCAGCAGGAGAAAAGCTCTATAAAATGATGAGACGAAAATTGTTAAGATTTTTTATTTTAAATTTTGCATCTATATAAAATAATAATAGAAACCATGTCAATTGTTTAAATAGAAAGATAGTTGTATTATAAACATTCAAGTGAGAAACACTGAATGTTTATATGAGGTGGTCTGAGGAAAGTTGCCTGATAGGCTGTGCTCTGAAATTAAAACAGAAACACAATGAGAATCAGTAAGACCCGGAATGGGAAGATTGAGATCAGGTGACTTGGATGGCCGATGGCAGAGCAGTTTGATAAAAGGCAAGCAAGATAAAAGATACAGAATCAAAGCAGGAACTGTTTATCCTCAAAGATGAGGTGTAATGGCATTTTGACCACGAAAGATGTGGTTGTTGTTATATGGAAAAAAAAATCCATAAAGGCCTTTAAGCCAACATGTTATTGTAGGACAAGAGAGAAACAAGTTGTGAATTTTATTGAAAGAGGTTTGAAAAAGAAAATCAATTTTTTTTTTTTTTAATCAAGTGCTGGTTCTCTCTCTCTTTGTATTCTGTGTGAAGTAATAGTTATGTGTCTAAACTCTATGCAGGGTCATAAGAAGATCAAGCTTTGAGTACTTGTGTTGGTAGAAGAAGTTGGGCAAATTCCATCCTTCTTTTTTTTTTTATAAAAATGAAAATTGCCTTGTTAGACTGAATTTTGAAAATCAAGTTACCAGGGCTACATTAGACCATTTTTAGTAACTTTAAAAAATAAGATACAGAATGCAAAACACCATGGAGCGTTTAGAAAGTTTTAATGCAAAATGCTTTACAAATTAAAAATCAGGATTCATAGCAGGTACAAAGATGGTTTTATATACATTTTAATGAGTAAGAAAAGATACTGGCAAATCAAATAGGAGCATGACATTGACAATAGTTTAGCTAGTGAAATGATGTGGCTATTTTATGACAGACACAATATCAGGTGAGAAAAAAGATATTTAAGAAAGCATTGCTTTTAAAAATAATTTTACTACTATAAGCCACTTTTACTACTAATATAGATAATTATAATAATATATCAAAAATAGCTCACTTATTATCTTCTGTGTATAAAATTTTGTAAAAATATTTTGCATGCACTAGGTCTATTTATCACAACACAGAGAAGTTCATATTTTTTGTTTATAAAAAAAGTTCATATTTCTTGTTGACTTTTGATGAGCAACCTGAGGCTGGATCAGGTAGTGTTTTAGTTTGCCCAGTTACATTGCTAGATTCTGTAAATGTCTAAGCCAGGGAACAAAACTTTTTCTCTTTATGTTCAAAGACCATAGGTTTTGTCGTTGCTGTTGTTTTGGCTGTACATTCAACTTACAAAGAAAGCAGAAAGTCATGTGTTTATAAAGAAGGTAACAATAGTGTGCAAAAGGCCTGGTGTTGAGGGACAGGGACCTTAAATGCTAGCCTTGTGTCTTTCCTATAGCTAGTGCTTAACTTGGGTGAATAATGTAACTGCTCTGCAAGAGTGTCAATTTAGCATAATGCTCTCTGCCCTCAAGCAGTACAAGTGCATAGTTCTAGGAAAAGCCTATTTGAATCATCACGTGCATAAACTCACATTTCTGAAACAGGCCTTAGTGATGAGAAAAATGGCATTGATTTCCAGTTTTAAAGTGAAAATAGTGCACAACTTGTGGCTCCAGGTTTATGATAGATGATAAAAACTGACAACCCTCCAGAATTAAACCCTCTAGCACTTAGAAATGTTGCAAAAAGTTTAACAAAATGTATATTAAATGTCACCTGAGCTGGAAATAAAGGAAGAAAAGGAAGAAAAATAGGAAGAAAGAAAAGAAACTCTATGAGTGCCTCAAACCAAGAGAGAAATGAAGGCCAGAGCAATTAAAATTTGAGCTTAGGATATAGCTGCACTTGGGGTAAGGGTAGGTGCATGTGGATGTAATTGTTTGTATTTTTTTTACCAGTAGGATCGGGTTTTAATGCTGATTTCGGGGACAGAAAACTAAGACACAGACCTATACCAGGCAGGGGGATAAAAGCAAAACCTTTGTGTTTTCACTTTCAGTAAAATGTAGACTAAAAATCCACCCTCCTCTTTGAGGAGGTGACTGAAAACCACAGTTACAACAAAGATTTTGTTTTTTGAAATCTGTAGTTTATCTGCTTTGTCATTTAGCCAACTAAAAAGAAGTCCAACTTGAGATTTAGAAAACGTAAGTTTGTACCTCCTTTAGATTTGTGGTTTGATTTTATACTGCCTGTGTGTTTTTATAACTCTTAGAACAAGGAGTGGGACAGAGGAAGAGGGAAAGAGACAAAAGGAGGGAGAGAAAAAGAAGGAGAAACTGAGAGAGAGAGGGAGGTTGTCAAGAAGGCAGAGGAGGTAAAATGTGAAACTTCTGTGGGATTAGTGGAAGCAAATAAATGTAAAATTTATCTTGACAGGCATTCCCAAAGGGATTCCCAGGCCTAAGAGCTTAATGTAATAGAAATACATTCAGAAAGTCAATATAAAGTAAGCAAGCACACAATCATGAAAGAAGGATTTGAAACACTAACATAAGAGAGAATACGTTGAATGAAAAACAAATTTGAAAAATATTGAAATAGACCTTCTATAAATTAAAAATATCCTAATTTAAAAAATGACGTTGTTGAAGAGTTATTAGTGAAATGGAAGTAGATTATACAAAATGAAAAATATTAAAGAAAGAAAATGTAAGAAGACTGAGGTCCAAGGAATACAAATTTAGAAGATGCAACGTATTTCTAAGAGTTCCAGAGGGAAATATTGTATTCAGAATATACTTCAGGAAATCTTTAAAGAAATCAGAGTTGACAATTTTCCAGAGCTGATTAAAGACAGGGATTCTTCATTACAAAAAATACCCAGTAAATGCTGAGAAAAACTGATTAAAATAATTCTATTTCCAGACAATATCAGTGTGCTCCTGCAAGCACCAAAGTCAAAGATAATGTTTCAAAAGCAGCCAGAAAGAAAATTCAGCCTACCCATCAAGACAATTATTACATTGAAACAGGCATGTGAAGACCATTGCATTGATTTACAACAGAGAGGCAATGCTATGCTATCCTCAAAGGGACAAGAATACAAATAAATCTGTCGACTCTATGCAGCAAAACACGTGTTCAGGAAGAAGGGCTTTCTTAGGTTGGTTTCTGAAGTAGTAAGTCCTGGGATAAGGATCTATGAGAAAGTGATTTATTAGGAAGTGCTACCAGGATAAATTGGTGGAAGTGGTAATGAAAGCAAGCTTTAAAAAATGCTAATAAGCAAGGTTTATTATATCCATATACGTAGGAATAATTACTAAACCAGAAGGTAACAGACCTAAATATGAAAGTTAACAAAAAGCTTTGAATATTTGGAAAATATCTTCATATCTTTGGATTAATTTTTTAAACAGACCACAAAATATACCAACTATAAATAAAAAAATTTGAACACATTTGACTTGAAACTAAGAGCACACGTTCATTAAAAGCAATGACTGATAGAAAGTCAAACTACACACTAGAGGCATACATTTTCAGGGCATATCTAATAAATAATTTGCACCAGAATATATAGCACTCCAAAAATCAGTAATGAATAATTTTTTTCTAAAGACATTTTTAAAAGCATGAAATGTTCTTCTTCATTATTGCCAGATATATTGTGTAATTTATATCTTATTTTCTAGAATTTAGTCAGATGATCACACAGCTGCCAGTGCTGGGGAGAAAAGTTCAGTTCCCTTTGTATAAAATTAAGCATTTTCTTACAGTTAAAATTAAACATTTTCTTACTGATCAAGTCAGGGAATATATATTGAATTTGATCATTAATACATGATGACTCACACCTGTAATCCCAGCACTTTGGGAGGCCAAAGTGGGCAGATCATTTGAGGTCAGGAGTTCAAGATCAGCCTGGTCAACATGGTGAAACCCCATCTCTACTAAAAATACAGAAAAATGAGCTCAGTGTGGTGATGTGTACTTGTAATCCCAGCTACCTGGGAGGCTGAGGCATGAGAATTGATTGAACCCAATAGGCAGAGGTTGCAGTGAGCCAAGATCATGCCACTGCACTCCAGCCTGGGTGACAGAGTGAGACCCTGTCTCAAAACAAACAAACAAACAACAAACAAACAAACAAAAGTTACTAATGCCTGCAGCACAATTTGCATGTACAAAGTGCGACAACATTATTCAACAAATGTACTGAAGATGGCTTCTATGCTTCACTTTTTTCTAGGTTCTGGATGTGAGAGGGGTCTTAGAGATTGAAAGCTGAAAAAAGACATTGTTGCTGTACTCAAGGAGCTGATAGTCTAGTAGGGAAAGATAAAGATGCACAAATATCCTTAACATCTTTTTCACTAAGATGAACTGATATATGAGTTCAGAGGTGGAAAAGACTGCTCCCAGAAGATTGTTGGATAGCTTCGTAAATAAAGATATTTTAAGGTACAGGAAACTCATGGGCACAGTCATGGAGCTGGAAAATTTCTAAGTAACTATAGAGAAAATTAAGTAGTTCAGTTTGCTAGAGTGCAGTATATAAATTGGAGAAATTGAGTTAAAATCTGGAAGGGTAGAATGTGATGTGAGTGTAGCAGGTCTTAACAGTCAGGCTTTGGCCTTTCCTCACTATGAATGAGAATCCATAAAAATTCTCAGGCATGATTCTTAATTTTCTTTGTATATGGCTGGGTGGCAGGTTGAATTTGTTACTGTGTTGTGTGTGCATTTCATACTGGAAGTCACATACTAAAAATACCTTTAAGATTAATTAATTAATTTGTGTTTCATACTCCAGGCAAATTTGTGTTTTCGCAAATTCTAGAAATTCTTCTAGAAATATACTAGAAGGTAGAGTCCCCAATTATACACACATATGCCTATATGTATACAGTATATAGTAAATATGTATACACACATACAAGGGAGGGAAATAAATAAAAAACAACAGTCCCATAGGCCTAATATTAATAAATATATTTCAAGACAGAAAGAAAGAACCTGTAAAAATAGAGGAGAAGGAAGAAAGAATAGTCAACAAAACAGCAGAAAACAAGTCACGGTAAAAAAAAAAAAAAAAGATCCATCTCTAAACCTAGCCTGTGACAATCATGAGAAGCCTAAAGATCATATTAGTTTGGATAGGTGTTCGCAGCTCATGACTATTCCCCATATGCTTAACCTTTAGACTTCATTGTTCTCCCATCTTATTCCTTCCAAGTCCTTTACTTCTCAGCCAAGCCATTCACCAATGTTCATGAGTCTGTACATTCTGAACAATGGACACTTCTCTTTCCACACACAGAGGATGGCCTAGTTAACCACCAGAATTGTTCCCCAATGAGGTGATTTCCTTTCACTGCTGTTTTTAGGGGCACCCTGAAAAAGGTTGGAAGGCAGCCAAATCCATTTAAAAGCAAGTCACTGGTTTAACAGTGGGGGATGACCTGGGTTCCGTGGCCACCGGCTAATAACCTTTTGCCCTGCTCATGTGAAATTCTGAAGGTGCCACTTCAATACTATAATGGATTACTTCTAGATACACCTGACCTTATGAAACAGTGGGCCTGGAAAAAGCCAGGTGTGATGTTCAGTTTTACGTGTCAGCTTGGCTAAGCAATAGTCCCTAGTTATTCATTCAAAGTATTTTGTAGATGTAATATAGATTTACAATCAGTTCACTTTAAGGGAATTCTTCTAGATAATCTGGGTCAGTTTGATTCAATCAATTCAAGGCTTTAAGAGAAAAATTGTGATTTTCCTGAAGAGGAAGAAATTCCATTTGTGGGCCAAAGCCTCAGCTTCATTCTGAGTTTCTAGCTCGCCCTTCCTGATAGCCTGGCTTGTGGCTCTGCCATCTATATACATATATAATATTTGTTTGTATATATGTATCATAGAGACTGGTTATGTTTCTTTAGTGAAACCCTAACTGATACATCACATCCTGATTGGAAAATGATGGGAATTCCAACCTCATGGTAAAGTGGTTTCCTGTGGTCCAGTACCCCATAACTTTCAGGGCTGGGGATTGAGCAATGGACTGTTTTTCAACAGGTGTATAATTCTCTGCTACAAGTGGCATGGCCTTTCTCCGGAACTTTGTCTATGCTGTGATTCTTTTTATCGGGCCTGCCATACACTCCATGCAACCTCTTTTCCCAACACAAACACCTCGAATACTTCCCTACTAGGTCATATGACCAAAGTGACAGAGCTTCATGCATGTCAGTCTGAAATCATGCTCCTCCTAGGTTCTACTAAAACTTGGAAGCATTTTAAGTTACTTTGTCTATAAATCATAGTGGTATTCCCATAGGTAGAATACCCTACCCCTGAAACTTAAAGATGCTTAATAGGTATTGGTGCTTCATTCTTAGTGGTGGGAGGTGCAAAATGCAAACATTTATCTTTTACACTGGAGAAATTATCATGGCATCCCAGGATTCCAGACCTGCCCCAAACCTTACTGATATAGTCAGCTTCTAAATGTTTGTAAAGATTCTTTCCTGTCTTTTGCAGTGTATTTGTCTTCTAAGGCTTCCTACATTTTTGACACTTCTTGTTCAGCTGGTCCCATTAAGGGGAGGCCATCTATCTGTGGGACTTCCACAAAGTCATGTTCCCATTGGACTGTTTGTGACAGAGCAGTAGTGCTATCATAAGCCTGTGACAAAAAGGTGTACTGTTATCTGTTCTAAATGGACACTTGCAAGTACTATTCCTGATCTGCATTTTTTCTAGGGATAGAACAGTATTTATTTTTACCATCAATGGCTGCTGATCACTTATCTGATCCCATATTAATATGCTTTAGTACAGATTTCTCATTCCACGCAACAGCTACAATTAGCATTGCTACATGGTGGAGATGGCAATATTGGATGCTGTCCTCCAGGATCCGTCTGACTTTTTTTATGCGTCAGAAACTTGATTTGAATGGAGATATAATGAACATCGTCACCCCAAGGATAGCCCTAGCCTCTTCCATTCTTTCCACGACATGATATTGTTTTTTTATGTTTCTATTTTGGCTGGTGGAAGGGTGCTTTTGGAAGCTGCCAGTTGACTTTCTCACTATGATGATTCTTACTCCACAGAACAGGGAAGCAATGTGGGGCCTGACATCTATCAACTATGAGCACATCCATTCAGTTTTACATTTGGGAACTAGGAGAATTACCACTAGGTGAAGTGGACCCACTGTAAGCGACATTTGGCCAGAATTCCATATATTACCTGGCCTTCATAATGCCCCCACTCTAACAAAGAAGCCTTATGATGCTTTGGGTTGTTAGTTATAAATGCCAGTGTAGGCCTCGTGTATGACTGTCTTCAATATCTTTGGGCGTTCTGCTTTCCCCACTGTATAGTTCCTGAAGTCAGTAACTGTAGTTTCCTTTGAGGAAGGAATCGGAGAATAACATCCACATGTGTGTGTCATGGTGTTACAAAGTCCTTCCTTCTGAAAACTCAACAGCTTCAGTACACAGGTTCTGGGTTTAAAAACTGGCTGAAATTTAGAAACTAGGCAAAGGGTTGCAACTTTTTATTCGGGTGACCACTCTAAGAATCCTGATCATCAATCCTAATTTCTTTTGTTTTCATAGTTTGAGGGTCACCTGTCTATCTTGCTTGTAGGCACAGCATGCACTATTACCTAATTGCATAGCTCCTCATACTTTATACAGAAACCCTATTGGGACAGCAAACCTGCTAGTGATAAGAGTTCAACCTTCTTTGAGATTCTGCTACTTTTATAATTAAATCTGATTCTTCTGTCTTCAGCCTTCAGAAGGTGGGAGTCTCTTTATATGCTGCCAAGTAGAAACTCTTAGGATTTAATTGTTGATTAATCATCTTATTTTTTTACTCCAAGTCATCTGTTTCCCTTAGAATAGTGATCCAAGTCCATTTGTCTTACAAAGACTATTTTGATGTGCTTCTTAAAAGGCTGATACATTACTTCTATCAGTGCATTCCCTTCCAGTGCATACCAATTCCTAGCAGTAAACATTTCAACGAATTTCATCACCACTTTGTGCCAAGAAATATCAGTGCTCTGCCAGCCAACAGGTGATGCAGTCTGCTTTCTTGGATCACATCTGGCTTCAACTATTGCAGGTTGTGCTTTTCTGCGTCTGAGACAGATGTGTGCACAAGAAATTTGCCTGGTAGTGCTCTTCGGGTGAACACTTGTGAGACAATGAAGAGCATAGAAATGAGTAGAGGGACACCTTAGATGATGTTAGCACAGCCAAGGTGAGCTCTGGGGCTGGGAGGGCTCTGCAGAGCAGTCTCTTTATTGGAGGTGAGATGTTTCTGGGAAAGAAGTGCAACCTTTACCGAGGTGGTTCTCTTTATCCTAGGGCAATAGTTGGGAAAAAGGAATTACCTGAGAGTTGTTAGCCACTAACATTTCTAACAGCCAGGAAGAAGGATGCTTAGTCCTACAGTGCATGTGTATGTATGTGCACACATGTTTGTGGGTGAGAGGTGAGCTGGGTATTGCACATCCTCTACCCCTACTTTTCATTCAGTGAGAAAGTATGTGATGATAAAGTCCCTTGTTACTTGTCACTCTGCCTTATTTTCTGTTTTCTTTCTTTTTTTAGCTCTAAAAAATTAACCCTTTTAGTCACTGTAAGGCAAGTTTATAAATTGTGGAAAGAAATTTAGAAAGATAAAGAAGGGTAGTTCGGCCAGGCACGGTGGCTCATGCCTCTAATCTCAGCACTTTAGGGGTGCCGGGGTGGGGGCGGCTCATTTGAGGTCAGGAGTTCGAGACCAACCTGACCAACATGGTGAAACTGCATCTCTACTACAAATACAAAATTATCCGGGCATGGTGACACATGCCTGTATTCCCAGCTACTCAGGAGGCTGAGGCAGGAGAATCACTTGAACCCAGGAGGTGGAGGATGCAGTGAGCCAAGATCACAGCATTGCACTCCAGCCTGGGTAACAAGCGTGAGACTCTGTCTGGAGAAGAAGAAGGAAGAAGAAGAAGAAGAGGAAGAAGAAGAAGAAGAAGAAGAAGAAGAAGAAGAAGAAGAAGAAGAAGAAGAAGAAGAAGAAGAAGCAGCAGCAGCAGCAGCAGAAGGAGAAGGAGAAGGAGAAGGAGAAGGAGAGGAGGAGGAAGGATAATTCAATTTTCCTAAAATTTTATACTGCTTTTTGAGGTAGTGGGGTCCATTTTCATTTGAATGTATGCCAGGTTATGGATTAAAACAAGACAATTAGGAAGGCAAGTTACTCTCCAGATTTTTATTTGATGTTTTATTAAAATATAACTCCATAAAATAGTTGGTTGGAAACTTTATGAATATCTAAAAGGTAAAAGCTCATATTTAAATTTAAATACAGATGGTGATTCCAAATCCATCTAGAAATATTTTTTTAGCTCTTACTGTATCATAGTTCCATTCCATTAGTATGGACTATTAAGCTCTGAATGAATGTAGAATGAGATACTGGGAATGGGGTGGGGATTAAAAGTCATAAATGCTATATTCTATTACCTGAATTGTGTAAACACTATGACATTTTGGAAAGACTTATTTTAAAGGCATTTTCTGAAGTAACAGGAAAGCATTATACCAATCTCTTCCAAAAAGAAAAGTTGTGGAATGATTTTCTGATGCCTGGAGTTTGTGGATTTAGAATATGGAATCATTCTTAGAAATGGTGTGGATAACAGAGGTGAAAGTGGCCACAGGCCCTCTTTAGACCAGTTTTTTGTTAAAAGAAGTAGGAGAAAAGGTTTATGCATTTATTCTTTTAATGCAATTGAGTTGCAAACTACTCAAATTTAATATAAAGTTTCACTTGCATTTGTTCACCACGGGAAGTGATACTGACTGCTTCCCAACTTCCACATCTAGACTTGAGTGGGTGAATACTTTCATCTCAAGTGCTGTCAAGTGTATTTACCCCTGTGAGCATCTTTTAGGATCTGCCATCAAGTCAGCAAGTTGTCTTCAATGCCAATGGTGGTATTTTATTTTGTTGCTTCCCCACAGTAAACTCCAATCCTTCCTTTGCTCGGTGGTGACCACCTGTTCTCTCACACCTGTTTCAATTTACAAACCATATGCTGGAGTCACAGCTGAGAACCACTGTAGACATGATGTGACTTCTCATAAATATTTCATAAATTCAAAGTTTTCTGTAGTTAAAATAATTTGAAAGCATTGATTTTGCTGAAAACCTCACAGAGACTGATATGCATTCTTTATTATCATCATTATGTGGGCAAAGAAATATTAAGTTTACTTCTTATAATATATATAATATAACCTCTATCAGTACTAGGATAATATTACCTGGTATTTATACTTTAAAATAAAACATTACTGAAGTCTATGGTAAAATAATTCAAGTGCAGAAATTGGACTTAAATGTACATATGCCCAGGGGATCAAGGTAAACATACATGTTTTACATTGCATTCACTACATGCAATGAGCCAAACCTCATAAAAATCAAATAATCACCAAAATAAATATATGTTTATATAAACATATATATCAATATCTTAATTTTTTTTAGAGTTTAAGTTAAGGAAAAATTACAAATCATGCTTTTCAAGTAGCAGAAACCTAAAATCAAATTTATTTAAATAAGGAAAATTGCCTGGTTTATTAGCTGAATGAACAAGAGGTAGACAGACATTTTGTGCTTAGATTGATTTGACAGTGAAATAATTGTGAGCACGTTTCTGTTTATCTCTACTCCTCAGTTTTCTTTCTGTAGGGTATGCCTACCTTTATATTTAGAGGATGAATGCTCTATTTTCTGGGCTTGCATATTTTCTTGTGTAAGTCAAATGCAAAACAGTTACTTATAGTAACACCATAAAACAACTCAACAACAATAAAAACCAACGCAACAACAACCAAGAAAAAGACTCCTTTTACCTCTAGAAGTCTCAATATCCTCTTATCACATTGATTATAATCTGGTGAAATGACCATTTACAAAAGAAATCTTTTGGATTGAGGAATGGGGTGCGCTAAAGCAATCAGGACCTACCCCTAGGAATGAATTCCTCTGAGACAACATTCTGGATAATTGAGAGGGATGAATTCTTCTATGGCGAATCAATATACTTTTGTAGGGGGCAGGAACATGGATATGAACAAAGTCAGTTTGTATCTGCATCTTTCTATGTGTATATCTACACACATGCAAACACACAAACACACTTGGAATGATACTGTATTTTTCTTTCAAATTCCTCATACTTGATATTTTACCATGTTGTTAGACACCACGTTTTACCAAAAATCAAGTTTCGTTTTTCCTAACTTTTCCCTGCAGTCTTTGCTATTAAATTTATTCTAGAGCATGTCCATTTGTCTTGAGTACTCTTTATCTTGGTTTCTTTGTAGTGACACCTTTCTCCCAACCTTTCCATGCTTGTTACGGAAAAGTGGGAATCAGAAGAAACAAAGAAGACACAATCATTCATAAGTACAATCACTCTATTGTGACGCATCCTTCTAGTCTCTGCTTCATCTCTATATTTGCAAGCCGTCCTGTTGTGTGTGTCCATGTACACAATGGAGTAAACATTTTGACTTTATTTATATCACAGATATTTGCCAATTCAAATTTCCAAAGCCACAAGTAGTTTGATTACCAAGAATATACACCACAACAATCAGGAAAGAAAGGTATTCCAGCCTTTTGTGAAGACCAAAATTTCTTTAAAAACAAAATGACAACAGACCTGTGGCTATAGACAGTGTCAGAGATGCATTTAAAATACTGTGTATTCTTAATGTTTAATTTAGCATGAGACACAGAGCAATAAGCATAACACTCTAAGAGATTCTAAGATGTATATGATTAAAATATTAGCAAGAAGTTATATTGTCATTTAGTTACTTTAAAACTAATTCACATAGTATGGCCAAGAGAAATGCACACATTCACCAGGATTACAATCAGAGTGTGACCATGAGCACTTCTGCATACACCTCTTCCTTTGTACTTGCTTCTGCTGCCAACATGATAAACACGTTCTGATTTAACTGCTCAGAGATGATTTAACAGTTCCATGTACAAGATGCTTCTTTTCTATTAAATATAACAAAAAAGATATTTTCAAGTTGGTTAATGCAGTAGTTCTACTTTTTATCATGCACTGTCATCTCAAAACATTTAAAGAGCTTAGGTGTTGCAAAATAAAGATAGCACTTTGACCACAATAAACACAGGCACTTTATAAAAATGCACATATAGAACTATGGTTATAAAGTGAAACGGTCTTCTAGATATTGAGATACTAGAAAAGAATCCTTTCTTTCACTCTCTCTTTTCTCTTTGTCCCCACAAGTGGTAAGGATGGTAAATGACCCCTGCTATTGCTTGCTCTGCCTGGGGATACTGTGTTATTTCTTCATGGCTTTTCTAAAGCCTTCCTAAAACATTAAAAATTGTTCTTTTATTGAACTTGTCTCATATTACTTCATTGGAGTGCCATCTAGTTATAATGGAATCATGACTGATACAAGCTAAAGATTTCAGGTGATGGTAAACATCATGAACAAAAATCACGCTATTGTTTTAATAGATTGTTACCTTCTTGAGAGTAAGATCAAGCTCTGTTTTGTTCATCAATGTGTCTACATTACTTATCACTTATAACATACAAGTACACAATAATATTCAATAGTACAGCAGGAAAATTATAGCAATAATTTATTGTCTATTTCAAAATAGCTACAAGAATTGTAATGTTCTCCCAAATAAAGAAAAAATGAATGTTTGAGGCGATGGATATCTTAATTACCCTGATTTGACCACTACACACTGTATACATGTATCAAAATATAATATGTACCCCCAAAATGTGTACAACTATGATACATCAATACAAATACAAAAATAAAAAGAGCAAATTTTAAAAATGATTTTTTGAAATTTCTATAGCATTTGGGGTATAAGTGGTTTTGTTTACATGGATGAATTACACAGTGGTGAAGTCTGAGATTTTAGCATGTCCATCACCCAAGTAGCGTAGATTGTATCCAAAACATAATTTTCTATCCCTCATTCCCGTCCCACCCTCTCACCTTCTGAGTCTCCAATGCCCACAGTACCGCTCTGTATACCTTTGCATACACACAGTTTAGTTCTCACTTACAAGTGATACCATATAGTATTCAATTTTCCATTCCTGAATTACTTCACTTAGAATAATGTCCTCCAGCTCCACCCAAGTTGCTGCAAAAGGCATTATTTTATTCCTTTTTAAGAATGAGTAGTATTCCATGGTGTACATATACCACATTTAAAGAATAAATATTTGAATGAAGAAATGAGGGTTGAAAGCACCCTCAAGTCTTTCAATCCTTTGCTGTTATTTTCAGTAATAATAATAAGTGCCCCTCAAGTTATGTTCTGGAATTATTTTGATATGAATGGAACATTTGTAATCTTTATGACTTGATGGGCATGTAGTTATACTGGGTTGAATAATATCCCCCTTCCTTCATTGCAAATTAATGTTCACTTGGAACCTCAGAATGTGACTTAATTTGGAAATAGGGCCTTTGCAGATGTAATTAGGAGGCCATACTGAACTAGGGTGAGTCTTAATCTAATGACTGGTGTACTTTCAAGAAGAGAGAAATTTGGATGCAGTGACACACGCAGAGAGTAGATGATGTCAAGACATGCAAGGAGACAACCATGTGAAGATGAAGGCAGAGATGGGGGAGATGCATCTACAAGATGAGAAACACCCAGGATTACTGGGAACCACTAGAAACTAGGAGAGAAGCACAGAACAGAGTCTCCCTCTGAGACCTCACAAAAGAACCAGCCCTGCCAATGCTTTGATTTCAGAGTCTTGCTTTCCTAACGATAAAATGAAAAATGTCTGCTGTCTTAAACCACAAGTCTGTGGTAATTGTTATGGTAGTCCTAGGAATCTGATACAATAGTTCATTTATTCTACGCATACTTATGAATCCCTAACATGTGCCAGGCACTAGTCTAGGCAGTGGTGATGTATAATGGTGTACAAGATCAAGAAAGCACCTGCCTTTATGGCCACATATTGTAATGGAATAGCAGCAAACAAATGTACAAATAAACACGGATGCCATGTCAGAAAGTGAGAAGAGCTGTAAAAGGTGTGATAGAGAGTCACCGAAGGGCACTGTCTTATATGAAGTAATCTGGGAAGACCTTTTTACAGGCAGTGCTATTTATTGAAAGGCTTAATTAACATGAAGAATCAAAATATGTGATAACCTGGAATAAAAGTGTTAAAGACCAAGAGAACACAACTATTAAATCCAGATGTGAAAAACCTTGCTTTTGAAAACAGCAAGAAGACTTATTACAATAAATAGTTTAATGGATAAGGCAGAGGAAATGATTCAGGAAAAACAGAATTATAATGTCGCAGAGGGTCTCTTACACCTTGGTACAATTTTTTTTAATTTTCTTCTAAGTATAATTGGAAGCCATCAAAATTATTTGTATACAGAGGAGCAGATTGGTAGACCTACATTATTTAATTTATATTTTAAAAGTATGATTCTGGCTTCTGTGTAAATAAGAGATGTGTGGAAGTAGGAAGACAAGTTAGAGAGCTACTGAATTTACTTAGGCAGGGTACCATATAGCTCAGTCTACAGTGTGAGCAGTGGAGGTCATGAAAATCATTCAAAGTCAGGGCAAATTTTGATGGAAGAGAAAATAGCATTTGCTGCTAGATGTGAAGATGACATGAAGTATGAAAGAAAGACAAAGATGAAATATGAATTCTAATTATTTGGGTGAAGCAGTTAGTAAATGACTGTGCAAGTCAGTGTAATGTAAAGCGAGAAACATTAGGAGTTTAGTGGAGGAGTTGAGGTTGAAATACTGTCATGCTAGATGCCTGTTAACTGCAATAGGGATGGCCCCAGGTGCAAGAGGCTGAAGAGGAGACCCAGAGCCAGCAAATGAGACACGGGGTTTTATTAGGGGTAACTAAATTAAAACATGGTCTAGTGGTAGCGGGCTGGTTAGAAGAACAGCACAGCCCAGTGTCTGCAGGCTAGACAGGGGAACTACCTCCTGCTTGTAAAAAGCATACAGTTTGCAAGGCATTTTCACTTAGCACCCTCTCCCTCACCTCCACCTGGCAACCTTCATATAACCCTAAACAAAGAGGCTTGATCCCCTGTTATGTTTCATGGGAAGAATTTGGGGCTCAGATGTTCCTCATAGGTAAGGAGTGGATCTTCAAGTTGGCCACTCTCAGATTCCTCAGCTCAGAACTCTAAACACGTTATTTGGGTGCATCTGCCATACAAGGTCATTCTCGTAAATTATAGCAATAATTTAAGTTATTGCTATTAGTCATGTCTACCCCATAAATGCCTATAGCATATTCAATGGAAAATATCAAGTGGATAGGTGGATATTGAAGTCTGGGTCTTGGAAGTAGTTTTCCTATAAAGGCAAGCAGAAAAATGGAATAGTAGTTGCAGGGGTAAGTGGTAATTCAGAAATTTAATCACATTTTTTATGTGGGAGATATAATGGCATGTTTCTCTGATTATGCAAATAGTTCAGAAAATAGGATTAGATTTATGATGCAGGAAGAACGGGAAAATTGCAGGGGCATTGCCACTGAGGCAAGTGGGGATGATCCAATGTGCCAATGTGGGAGTTGGCTTAGCTAGAAGCAGAGTCATTGGGCCCACTTTAGCAGAAGAAAAAGACAGAGTAGACGAATGTAAGTCCAAGATGTTTGGCCCATTGTTGTTGCTAAATTAAAAAGTTTTATTCTAATTGCTTCTGTTTTTCTTAGAGACAAGGAACGTTAGAATAGAAGCAGAGGAGACTGAGTCTTGAGAAGAAAAATGTTGTTAAAAAATCAAGTCAGAGAGTAGAAATTAAAATTAACAAAATTAATACACAGTGATTCATAGCCTGTCAGTGCTGAGGACCCACTTTTGACCTGCAGTTATAAATTTAAAGTGAGGCCAGCCAACTGTGTTTTTCTGTGATGATATTTGGCTGCTTTAGTACTGGTGAGAAGTTAGAAGTTAGAGTTTGGTTTATCTGAATTCAGATTTTGTGAAGCCAATAAGATAAAAAGTCAAGAAAATTATGTATGTATGCAAAGCGCAAAATGTGATGGGTCTTGGAATTAAACTTGTGAAGAAGGGAATAAAGACATCAATGTGATGAAGGACACTCACAAATGGTATTAAAATGTTATGGTTAATTACCATACCATACCAATGCACAAAAAGTTTTTAGACTCTGTCTTGTGGAAAATTACTCCGTAAGACATAGTTAGAGTCTGTCTTATTTTACACTCTGTTTCATGCTGCTGTAACAAAAAACTTGGACTGGATAGTTTATAAAGAAAAGAAGTTTGTTTCTTATAGTCCTGGAAGCTGGTGAGTCCAAGATCAAGGCTCTGGCAGTTTTGGTGTCTGATGAGGGCCCAGTCTGCTTCCAAGAGGATGCCTTCAAGGCTGTGTGCTTGCATGGAGGAAGAGACAGAAGAGCAAAAGGGCTCAGCTATTTCCCTTCCATCCTCTTGTAAGGTAGCTAATCTCATTCATAAAGATAGAGTCTTCACAATTTAACCACCTTCTAACTGTGCCATATCTTAATACTATCACATTGATGATTAAGTTTCAACATGAATATTGGAAGGGACACAAACATTGAATCATAGCAAACTCATAGATTCTAAAATGAGTAACCTAGATTAAAATTACTCATTTACAATCTATAAAAATAAACACAAAACAAGCCAATTCAGTTGCATTCAGGAACACAGATGCATTTTATTTAACCAATAAATCAGAAAAATACCCTCAGATATAATTTTAAAATTTCCCCCAAAATTTATAAAACAGTATTTGGCGTGAAAATGAGTGCTATTTTTCTGAGATTTGATTCATAATGCTTTCTCATTTCCTCTTAATCTAAAATAATTTGAGTTCAACAGCATGAAATGTTTACATAATACTCATAAGACATATCCACTCCACACACAAGTGGGTTATGATTTTTCTGGAATTAGAAGTCTATATAGTTATTGATAAATCTCTTTTTTTTTTTTTTTTTTGAGACGGAGTCTGGCTCTGTCGCCCAGGCTGGAATGCAGTGGCCGGATCTCAGCTCACTGCAAGCTCCGCCTCCCGGGTTTACGCCATTCTCCTGCCTCAGCCTCCCGAGTAGCTGGGACTACAGGCGCCCGCCACCTCGCCCGGCTAGTTTTCTGTATTTTTTAGTAGAGACGGGGTTTCACCTTGTTAGCCAGGATGGTCTCCATCTCCTGACCTCGTGATCCGCCCGTCTCGGCCTCCCAAAGTGCTGGGATTACAGGCTTGAGCCACCGCGCCCGGCCGATAAATCTCTTGATTTCATTTTGTCTCCCTGTTGCAATGCAGCAGGAAGATTTAATTTTTTTATACAACACTATTTCCAGCATGAATCAAAGTAGGTAAGAAGTAACTTATGCATTCTCAGAAATAAGCCTACATCTCATTTTGCTTCAGGCATTTCAAAAATTTTTTTCTTCTCTATTCTCATACTTTAAGAAGAACTTTAAATCTGAAGCCTTGGGACTTAGTAAAGATTGTAATAAGTGGAGAAGGAAGTTTATTTTCATTATTTGATACATGTGTCATCTCAGAATGCTGAGAGAAATTACATTATTGTGTTTTATCTGTGTACTGTGAATTTTTGTCAGAGTTAAAGATCAATTCATTATCAAGAACAGCAAATTAGTAGGCCATATATTTTATGCTTTCTCGCTGCCTAATGGTTTATTTATTTCACTGACGGCTGTTTTCTAGACAATTGGAATATCAATATGAGTTTTTAAGATGCCCTTCTTCACAATCATATTTTACTTTTTTCCATTCTCATTATTTTTTTAATTTGAAACATTCAATAGTTGTTTGAGTTAATAATTTCTAGTTTTGTTTTCAATAACATAGTTACTTTAAATAATGTTTTGTTGAGACTTCTACTTTTGCTTAGAATATTGTAAAAAGTTGCCAAAAATGTTGCTCCCACAACAGCAATGAGAATTATATGGATAATCCACACAAAAAAATCAACTTTTTAGAGTGCATCAGAGAGGTGAGGTTGTAAGGAAATGAAAGAACAAAGAAAGGCTCCAAGGAAAGATGGGGACACAAAGGATCTCAGCTTTTGCACAGAACAGAAGAAGGATATGGCCACTGTACAAGGAGTTAACAAAAAATCAGTTAAAATTTTAACAAATTCTTTTTTTTTTTTTTTCCAAGACGGAGTATCCGGCCACTGCTCTACCGCCCAGGCTGGAGTGCAGTGGCCGGATCTCGGCTCACTGCAAGCTCCGCCTCCCGGGTTCACGCCATTCTCCTGCCTCAGCCTCCCAAGTAACTGGGACTACAGGCGCCCAACCACCACGCCCGGCTAATTTTTTGGTATTTTTAGTAGAGACGGGGTTTCACTGTGTTAGCCAGGATAGTCTCGATCTCCTGACCTCGTGATCCGCCCGCCTCGGCCTCCCAAAGTGCTGGGGTTACAGGCGTGAGCCACCGCGCCCCGCCAACAAATTCTTATAGGCAAAGCGTGGGCTAGTATTGGTTGGGAATGTCCAAAAGGAAGGTCATTATTACTTTCAAGCTCTTCCCAGAGACCTCCAAGGGGAGTCCACATTAAAGACTGAGGACAGAACAGAGGGAGCCCTCCATGAAGGAGAAGTGAAAGCAGTGATGGTGTTTGTGGGAGAGGAGCAGACCAAGAGCTCCACCTACTTCCCAATCACTTCTATCATGTAAGTACAATCTATAAGCCCCTGGGGAAGGAGTGGCACATGCTCGAATCCATACAGCTTGGACAAAGATCCATTGCTTCTTGGGGAGGAACAAAAGGAAAGTCCATCTGCTTCTGGTGATCTGCCTCTCTAGGAGTAATAAAAATCCCAATTCTGAGACAAAAAGTTATTACCGTTGGAGATAGGGTAGAAGCCAAATACCTCTATTCCTGAGGGAATGGGGAGAACTCTCTTGGTCCACTTTCTACACTGATACCGTGTGGACGTCTATGTAGCTGAGGAAGAGGCCGGAAATTCCAACCAAAGACCAACCACAGATAGGCAGGCGGAGTTTGGCTGCCAGGAGGAGAAAAAATAAATAAATAAATAAAAGACATTGAAAATGCTTTGCCCCTGAGATCTAGGACCTAGGTGCACAGGGTCTGCTTAATATTGATATTTCGGCAGGACAATGGAGTGTTCTGTCTCTGCCAAGAGACTCTGGGCAAGGGGCAAGAGTATGGGGAGAACTCTTCATGGAATTAGTGTGCAGAGATAGCTCAAAACTGAGAGGGAGAGGTGGGACTGTGAATAAAGCCTTCTGGTACAGTAGCACTCAGTCTTACCATCAGGTAACAGTTGTCCACCACTAAAGAAATTTTACACTTGTCATACACTGAAGGCAATAGGAGCAATAACAAAATTCAAGCCCAGTTCAACTCTTAACTAGATTAGTTTAACCACCTAAATTAATGACCTGACAGAAGAGTGATGATTTCCTAAGATAATATTATGTGCCTGTCTTCACTGTTCTGTTATATAGTATATGACATTTGATAAAAAATTGTGAGGCACAAAGAGTGCAAGATAAAAACAACCCATTGTCACAAGAAAAAGCAATTAATGAAAGAAACTCAGAGATGCCCGAGATATCAGGATTATTGGAGCTAAATTTTAAAGTAGTTATGATTAATATGATAAAGCATGTGGTTGGAAACATTGGACAATGCATATAAACATATGACAGATTTTAGCCAAGAACAGGAAACTATTAAAAAACACAAAGGAAAATATTATATAGAAAAATGTTTGACATACCAGATGAATAATTCTTTTCATGGGCTTATGAGCAGAATAGAGACTGTTAAGCAAAGACTTAGTGAAGCTGTGGATATGTCTATAGAAATTTTGGAAACTGAAATGGAAAAAGGAAGAAAGAAAGAGTTAAAAAAGAGAACAAGAGCATGTAAGAGCTGTTGGTCATAATTATACTATCTAACATACATTCACTGAAGTCCCAGGAGGAGAAAAGAGAGAAAGGGGGAAATAATAAATGAAAGAGAAAATGGACAAGACATTTTTTAAATAAGAAAAGATATTAAAGTACAAATTCAAAAAGCTTATAGAAATAGAGAAATGGATGCAGGATTAAGAAAATACTGCACATATTACACAATGAAATATATAAATAAATCCTCAAAGAAAGGCAGAAAAAACATTAAGTGTTATATACAGCAAAATAAAGGTAAAAATTACTTCAAAGCTATGAAAGTTTTAAGGCTAGGCAGTGACATGTTTAAAGTTCTGAAAGCAAAAGCAAAAACAAAACCCAGAATAGTATACCCAGTTGAAGTATATTTCAAAAATAAAGTATAAGTAAAAACTTTTCTTTTTAAGTCAAATAAAAGAGTTTAAAAAATAAAGATACTCAGAGAAATTATTGCCAGAGGATCTGTACAAAAGAAATGTTAAAGAATGTTTTTCAGGAAGATGAAAAGTGATATCAGATAGAAACTTGCTATGGAAAGAAACAAAGATTACAGAAAATGGTCAAATAAAGGTAAATATAAAAGTGATTATCTGATTCTAAAATTTTAATCACTTTAAAAGGTAAAGGACTGTAAAGAAAAAAATGGAATGAGTATAATGTTGATAGTACATGTAAAAGTAAAATGCATAATTGTACTAACACACAGAATGAGAGAAGCTGGAAATATAATACTGTAATGTTATTATACTGTATGTAATGTTCTGTTATATTATTTTAAGTCTAGCTGTTTATCTATCTATCTATCTATCTATCTATCTATCTATCTATCTACTTACTTATCTATCTAATTAGACCCAAAGGGAAATGCTAAAAATAGTAAAAGATGTATAATCAAAAAACCAATCATGGAAATAAGATGTAACATAAATAATACAAAAACAATACAGGAAGAAACAGAAGAAAAACCAAAATCAACAGTCAAAGATTTAAAAAATACCCTAAAAATATGGTAGCTTTAGAGCCAACAAGATAAAAAAACATATTAAATGCAAATAGGCTAAATACCCAATAAAAGGCAGGACTCCTCTCCAAAGAAAGACTCAACTATGTGCCATCTAAAGCAAGTCTACTTTAAATATCAAGAAATAGATTTAAAAGGCTAAAATATGGACAAAAGAGTTTTCATACAAATACTAATTTTAAATCATTCAAATGGAATTATTAATGTCAAAGGAGAATTCATAATAAGAAGTATTACCAATAATTAAGTGAGACATTAGATAACAATATAGTGGTCAATTGCACAAAAGACCTAACAATCCTAAAAATGTGTGTAATTACAAAAGATTTAAAATATATGAAACAAAAATGAAAAAATACTAGATAAATCTACAACTATATTTAGCTATTTTGATATTCCTTTCCGAATAATTGATAGAACAAATACATAAAAACGAATAAGTATATTGAGGACTTGAATAGCACTATCAACCAACTTTAACAATTAGAAATTTCACAGAACACTTCACTCAACAAAAGCAGAATACAGTCTTTGCAAGTGCACATGTAACATTCTCTGTACAGACTTTAGGGTGTAAAACAAATTTATGCAAACGTAGAATAATTGAAATTGTATAAAGTATGTTGTCTAACTACAAAGATAATAAAACCACCAATCAAAAAAGCATTTGGAAACTCAACTATTAAGAAATTAAATATTATGCTTTTTATTAACACAAGAGACAAATGAAAGGTCATGGGTTATTAGACAAGACACTGAATTAAATGAAAATGAAAACACAACATATAAAATTTATGGGGTACAGATAAAACAGTGCTGAGAGGGACATCTATAGTATTAAATGTTTATATTTAAAAAGGGCTCAATTCAGTAACAACATCTTCCATAGTAATAAAAAACACGAATTTTCTGTAAACTTTTCCAAAATATAAAAGAGAACAATGTTTTCAATTTATTATATGAGGCCAGAATTACATACCCCAAACAGGAAACTATTAAAGGAAACTACTGACCAATATACCTTATGAATATAAGCACAAAAAGTCTTAACAAGATATCAGCAATTAGAAAATTAGCAAAATTTTGCTAATTGCCTTCATGAGGCATTAGCAATTAGCCAAAAAACCTGTTGTATATAAAAATAATATTGTAACACAACCAACTCTGTTTTATTCCAGTAATGGAAAATGCAAGGTTGTTTCAACTTTTGAGTATTAAAATAATTCACATATTGATTGATCAACAAAGAAAAATATATGTGTATTAACATATCTAGACAGAATTAGACAGATACGACCACTCACCCACCCAGAAAATCATGACCACAAATTGAAATTCATGACCCCAAATAACTATGAAGACAGATACTGTGTTTGAATAAGTATAATTACCTAATGTGTCATAGCATCACAAAGAATAGAGGAATTAATTCTCTATCTTTGTAGGTACTGGGGGAGGATTCCAATGTGGAAGAGACATTTGAATTGAACTCTGCAGTTTTTAGTTGTTCGTTAATACTTTAATAGATGTAAATATATATTTTTATGGTGCAATATTCCAAGGTGTCCTCATATGAATTTGTACCTATGTAAGGTGTTTAGAGACATTATGTGCATTTACAATTTGCAGTACACTTGTGGGTACCATTAAACCCTTTCTTTTCCAAAGATTGCATTGTTTCCATAGTAACAAAAGCATTTCAAAATGAACATCAACATTGGAACCACTCAACTACTGTTCATAATACACTAGGTGAGCACCTTAGCAGCAGTAGATTCTGCCAAGAAAAATGTTAACAAGCATTTCTTTTCTAAGGCTCTGTCTCTCCATTCATTTGCTTTTCTGCAAGAACATATTCATGAGAAGTGACCCCATCTATGTAGTTATATAGATTAATGAGCTAGAAGAGCAGCTTGTTTTCTCATGTATTAATCAAGCACAGTGGTTCTTTGTTCATGTCACTTGCATGCCATTATTTAATGAATTAATGTAATACATAGTTATGACAGCCAACATGCAGTAGACATATAGATTTGCATCCTTATAATTGTCCTTGTCATAGGTGTCCTAGTCCATTTGTCCTGCTATAACATGATACACGAGACTGGGTACTTTATAAAGAGCAGAAATTTATTTCATACAGTTTGGGAGGCTCCAAAGTCCAAGATTACAGTACTGGCCTGTTCAGTTGTCTGTTGAGGGCTACATCCTCTGGAGGACAAGCACTGTGCCCTCACATGGTAGAAGGCAGAAGGGCAAGGGCCAAATGCTGTGTGAAGTCACTTTTTAAGGGCCTTAATGCCATTCATGAGAAAAAGTCTTTGTGGTCTAATCACCTCTTGATAGCCAGACCTTTTAATATTATTACATTAGCCATTTAGTTCAACACCTGAATTTTGGAGGGGACACATTTATACCACAGCTTTATGTCCTGAACCACATAAATTTATGTTCTTCTCACACGCAAAATACATTTCGAATTGTCCCCAAAGTCTTAACTCATTCCGGTATCAACTCAAAATTCTAAGACTCAGTCTCATTTAAAGTAGCTATAGGTGAGACTCAAGACACCTTTTATCCTGAGACCAATTTCTCTGCAGCTGAGCTGCTGAAATCAAAGAAGTTAATTATTAGGTTGGTGCAAACGTAATTGCGTTTTGCCATTATGGCAAAAATCAAAATTACTTTTGCACCAACCTGATACTTCCAAAAAACAGGGATGAAACAAGGATGGGATAGATATTCCATTCCAAAAGGGAGAAGTAGACAAAAAGAGAGGGAAAACAGGTCTCAAGAAAAATCCAAAACCCAACAGGACAAAGATGAAATCTGGAGGTTTTAGAATAATCTTTGATTCCAAATCCCCCATTCCAGACACGCTGAGGTGGGAGTTAAGTTTCCATGCCTCAGCTCTCACAGGTTGGAGTCGGGTGCCTGTGGCTCTTTCTGGCTGGCATTGCAATGCTGGTGGCTCTGCAGGTCGGGGTTTTGATGGTAGTCCTTACCCAGAATCATTAAGCCTTGCCCTAGTGGGAGTTCTCTTTGGTGTTCCCCACCACTGTGAAAATTCTCTGTTTCGGCCCCGAGGCTCTCTGAGGCATCATTTGAAATCTACATGGAGGAAGCCATGCCTCCACAGCCCCTGCACTCTGTGTACCTACAGAGTGAACATCGTGTGAATGCTGCTAAGGCTTGTTGACCGTGCCCTCTGGAGAAGTGGTCCAAGCTGCACTTTCGTCCGCTTCAGCCGTAGCTGAAGTCGTCAAGAAGTGTGGCACCTGAATGTGGAAAGCAGAGGCCTGAGGCCCTGAACAGTGAACGCTGAATTCCCACAGGAGCCCTGGACCCCCCTCTCTCTCAAAACCACTCTTCTCCCAAGGCCCTGGCATTCTGGGCCTGTGATGGGCATGGCAGCCTCAAAGATCTGCCCACCAATCTCCCTATCACACATCACTTGGCCACACCCTTGGTTTTCTCTCCTTAACATGATTTTTTATTATTTACATGGCCAGGTTAAGAAATTTCCAAGTCTTTAGGTTTAAATTTTGTCTTTAAATCATTTTTCACCTCTTGCATTTTACTATAAGCACTTAAGGAAGCCATACAGCACCTTGGACCTCTTGGACAACTTTTAAGAAGACCGAGGTTCTTATGCAGCTATCCTTGTCTTTGGAGCCCTCACCAGATTTGTTCTTAATGCTTCCTTCATGGCAACACAGGCTTTTTCTAGTCTTCAAGGCTCTTCCAGCCTGTATGCGTTATCCAGTTCCAAAGTTGCATCCAAATTTTTAGGTATTTGTTATAGCAATAGTTCACTTCTCTGATACCAATTTTTTGTTTTGGTCTGTTTGTACTGCTCTCACAAAATACCTGAAACTGGGTAATTTATAAAGAACAGACAATAATTTCCGACAGTTCAGGACACTGGGAAGTCCAAGATTAGGCACCAGTGGGTTCTGTGCCTGGTGAGGGATAGGGTTTCTGCTGCCAAGAAGGCACCTTGTTGAGCTTCCTCTGAAGAGGAACACTGTGATCTCACATGGCAGAAGGTAGGAGAGTGACAGGCCTCAACACTGTGTCCAGCTTTTTAAACAAGGGTCAATCCCATTCACGAATGAGAAGCCCCCATGGCCTAATCATCTCTTAAAGGCTTCACCTCTAAATATATATATGATATTGAGCATTACGTTTCAACACTTGGATTTTGGAGGGAATATATTCAAACCATAGTAGTTGATATCATGCATTTTATTTTATATATTAAGACATAGAATCAGGGAGCTTATGTGTCATTACTATGATTTTAGAAATCAAAAAGTTATTTGACTCAGATATGCTGTACATATGTTTCTTGTATCTAATATTGCTCTTTTGTTTGTAGTGAGATTCCAAATCTGGCTACGGTTTCAACGTTAAATATGAATGTATATTATAAATGCGGTTATTATGAAATTAAAAGAAGCATTTGTCAATTAAGCTGCTACGGGCTTTTAAAAATGAAAAAAAAAAATAAGGAAAATATTGCCTTCTCTAACTTGTGAGTGAATAAAAGTAGTATTCTCCAGGGACAGGTGCTAGGGCTCTGCAGACTTATTTAACATAGTTTAACATAACAGCTCCGGAAGAAGGACCACTTAACGAGATGATCAAGTTTATAGATGAAAGTATGGCTTCCTGGGTTGAGAAGTGCCAAGCTAATGGGAATAACCCTCAGCAATGGCTTAAGAGGCTGTGCGACTGCTGAGAGCCCAGACAGATAAACTTGAGAGCAGGCAAACATGAAGTTTCACTTCAGTCAAAAATAATTCAGATCAACCAGTTGAAATTAAGACCTCTAAGCAGTGAATAGGACCCAGAAAAGGATTCTTTTAATCACTATTGGTCCAGAATATTTTATCTGGATGAAAGAAGTATTCTTAGAGAGAGAGAGAGAGAGAGAGAAAAAAAAAAAATGGAATGAAAATAAAATGAACCCACCCTTTTGCTCTTGGATTCTACCTGCAGCCTTGGTTTTGGTACTTCAAGAAAGAGAAAGGCTGCCTAAAAGCAACTGAAACGACTGAGTTGGAATGATTTTTACTTTTACTGTGGGAGTTAAATATAAGTATAGGCTGTAGGGGCACACTTTATAACTAGAGAATAAAAATGTTTAAAAGTGTCATCACCCTAGTCAAATTTATAATTTATAACTCATTATTATATAATTAAGCCATGTTTTTAAACCTGTGCATTGTATAGAATTTTTATACTTGAGAATTTGATAGGAAACAAGAAAAATATTCAAAGAATCTTCTATCAGCAAAATAACTCATGCAGTGATAAAAGGACTTCTTTCCAACTAGGAATTTTCACCCTGTTCTCAGTTAACTTTTCAAAACTCTGGGATGCAGGCATATCTTTTCCCTTGTGAGAGTTTAAAAGTGAACTTTTAAGTAGGTAAATTTTCTTCTGATCAAATAGGCCTTCTGATCAAATAGGTAGCCAGAAATACAGCAAAGACTGAGACCCGTTTTTCTGCTCCCAAACCAAAGTTTGTTCTGCACCATGGGCATTGTATTAAATGAGAGAAAAATTGAGTTCCTAATGCCAAGCTCATTCACTGACTAATTATCCCTATTAATGAAAGGGATATTGTGGCTTATTTAAATATTACAAAAGGAAAAGAGCCTCATATAGAGTTTTATCAATATTTTTGGCACTGTATTGGTAAGAAAAGCCTTCCAATTCAAGGATTAATATTATTTATGTACATTAATACTATTAAACAATGCATATGCCTAATTAAATAGTACTAATAGTAGTATTTATTGACATACAAAATGCTTCAAATAGATGATTTCCTTTCTTTCCTTTCCCTGTAGGATTCTTTATAGTAACCCTACAAAGAAGATGTTTTTACTAACCAACCACCTGAGAGAATTCCCGACTGCAATTACTTTCTTTCTGGTATGGCTCAAATCTTTATTCTTTATGCATCTTCAGTGCTGATACACTGCTTACGGCTTCTTCCTGAACTGCTTTCATATACTTCTCACATGGCTCCTAACCACAGTCATGCCCCATCAAACTTTTCTCCACATTCTGTCTAGTCATTTTCCTAGAATGCAACACTATGCCTACTTGCATAAACATTGCATATAAAATCAACATTCTTTATTTGGGATTCCACTTCTGCCCTTCTCATTTATGTCTTAATGAAGTCCATGAATATTCATTAGTCTTCCAGTTCGATTGGCTGGGCATAGAGTGATTGTGATTGAATTTAGATTGATGGGGAGGTAATGCTAATGAAATACATTGTTGTATTTCCCGTTGTGGAACCAAGGCTCAGAATCAGTGGAGAGAGAAAGACAGGATGAAAATAATTGGAAGGATACAATTCTAGAAGATCCATAGAAGGATGAATGTAATATTAACAACTGTGGATATGTGTAGACGCAAGCCAAGTGTGTGTAAGGGAAAACCAAATAAGTTCATTTTGAATATCGGCTTTATGTTTTTAATCAGCAAATTATTTTCTAGTGACCGAAGCCAATGATGCTGAAACCCCCAGACTAAGTTTTAATCATAACTTCACCTGAATATGTAATATATATGCCCCAAGATATTTCGTTAATTGTATTTTGTATTCCTTTTAAAATATTTAATTATCCTTCGTCAAATGTGTGAAGAGCTTTTGGGAAATTCCTGAGAAAGAATGTATGGGTGTTCAATTTTTGAGACCACGAGGTGTGGGAGGAGAGGGTATCCCCCAGCTACCCATGCATTTGGTGACTGGCTAAAAGGACACGCGAGACTCAGAGGCTCTTTTTACCCAGAGCCTTGGTTTATTACAGCAAAAGGGCACACTGAAGGAAGGGAAATAAAAGGCATCAGGCAAATACTGGAGGCATCCAGGAGCTGGCTTCCAAATGTCTGCTTCACACGGTGGCGGGGGCAGAGACAGAATACTTCTTCCTCCAACAATGAAATGCAGCAGTGCATGTCGAGTGCTGCTGCTGTAGGAAACCTGCTTAAACCTCAGAGTCCAGGATTTTTATTGGGGGCTGTACATGTACGCGCTCTTTGCCTGAATAATCGGCCACTTTTCACTGGAACTGCCAAAGTTCCAGACTCCCAGAAAGAAAGCAAGTGTTCATCACAAATCACATCATCTGCACAACACAGAAGGCAGGTATAACCAAATTTCGTGCCCTAGTCACGCAAAACAACCTTATCAATACAAAGCAGGGAACATTGCATGGGCCAAGTTTCTAGGAGAGATCCCAAGCTTCCGTGCCTCCAGCAGGTCCTCTTGGAAATAACCACATCAGGCTTGCTGTGTTAACTCTCACTTGTACGACATGGATGCCGAAAAACATCCTTTTTTCTACTTCTATACTTGGCAGATATAATTTGGGTACTCAGAGTACTAGGTACTCATTTGTTTTGGAACTTCGAAGGCATTTACCCATTCTTCCAGCTTCTAGTGGTTGCAATTGAGAAACCTGATTTCACCCGATTCCTAATGACTTGAGGGTAACCTGCTTTATGTTTTTAAAATTATTTTTCTTTCTGGAGGTTTTAGGTTTTTCTGTGTAATCTCTGTATTCTAAATTCCAGGTTATATGGCTTTGTTCACAAATTTGAGAACTATTTTTGCAGAAAAAGTAGCAGCTTCAATCTGGAAAGCATGTCCTTTAATTTAAGGAAATATTTTGTGTCAATTTAAAAATTTTCTCCCCTTCCTCACGTTTTTTTTGTTCCCTTGTTCAGGAGTTCTGTTATTCAGATATTGTCATTTTAGAATGGGCCACCTTATTTTCTTGACATTTGTCTCATATTTTCCCTATATTCGTGTCTGTATTTCGATGTAAGAGATTTCTCTACTTTGTCTTCTAGGATCAGGCACTGTTCTGGATATGAGGAACATAGCCATGTACGAATCAGAAAACAACCCTCCTTTCTAAAGATTACATTGCAGTAAGACAAAAAAAACCAAGGTAAATAAACACAAAACATTAAACATCAATACATGCTAAGAAAAAAAGGACAGCAGGAAAGAAGAGGATTGGGAAAGTTTGTAAATGGAGGGGTTCAATTTCAGGTAGTTTTCAGGGTAAGACCTGAATGCACGTAGGGAGATAATACTTCACGAAACACTGTATCTATGAATATGTCAGGGCTGAAGAACAAGTCCAGATTCAGGACTGTATCTGACATATATTAGAAAAAGTAAAATTACCGGTATGGCCGGAGTGGAGTGTAGGTAGGAAGGAGAGAGTAGCAGGAGAAAGGATTTGTAATGGGAGACGAGATCAAGGAAATCATAAGAAAAATGTTGCTTTTACTCTGAAAGAGACTAAAAGCTATCGTGAAGTTTAAGCAGAAGACTTACCTGCTCTGAATTACATTTTTCCATTTTTGACTTTTACTTTAGGTTCAAAGGTACATATGAAGGTTTGTTATACAGGTAGACTCATGTCACGGGAGTTTGTTGCACAGATTATTTCATCATCCAGGTATTAAGCTTAGTACTCAATAGTTATTTTTTCTGCTCCTCTCCCTCCTCTCACCCTCCACCCTCAAGTAGACCCCAGTGTCTGTTGTTCCCTTCTTTGTGTTCACGGGTTCTTATCATTCAGCTGCCACTTATGAGTGAGAACACGCATATTTGGTTTCCTGTTGTTGCATTACTTTGCGAAGGATAATAGGATCTTTTGGCTGATATATTAAGAAAAGATTAATGGGGCAAGAATGAAGGGGGTAGAGACCAGTGCGGATAAATGAGAAATGTTGGTAACTTTCTGGCCCAGGGTGATAGCAGGGAAAGTGGTGAGTGGCAATCTGATGCTGGCTACGTTTTGAAAGTGCAGAGTACGGGATGTGTTTCTACATGAACTGTGCAATGCGCTGAGTAACAGTGAAAGAAGACTCCCAGTGTCGTGATCTGAGTAATTGGAAAGATGAAGTTGCCAGTCATGGAAGAGAAGATGGCAGAGGAGCAGATTTTCGAACAGGTGGAAAACATGGTTTCAGTTTTGTACATCTTAATGGGGAAATCAACTAAGCATTTGTATAAGAGAGCCTGGGTTATTTTCTCTTTCTGTGAGTGCCTAATGCTTGCCTTTCATGCGTTTCTGAATTGTGTTGGTTATCTTTTTCTATTTGATTTGTAGGAATAGTTTATGTGTTCTGGATACTGAGTCTTTTTTATGTATGACATAAATATCTTCTCCCAGGTTGTGGGTTATGTTTTTACTTTATGATGTCTTTGCATGAAGAATTCTTAATCTTAATATATCTGAATAGAATTATGTTTTCTTTTATGCCTAGAAGTTTGTGCATTGTTTAAGAAATTAAACCTCTAATGAGGTCTTAGTGATTGTATTCTATATTTCTAAATGAATTAAAGTTTCAGCTTTTACTTTTATGTTCTTGATTAATCTAGTTTCATTTATGTGTATTTGGAGTAAAATATGAATCCAATATTATTTTTCATATCATAAGAAGTTTATTTCAGGAGTAATAAGCAATTGTATAATACATTTTAATCAATTGATTACATTATTACTACCTTCCCTGTCAATCTTCAGTGTCATCTCTGTATAATATTTCCATATATGCCAAAGTTTCTAGACTCTTTTTTGTTATTTCTTGAATTGATACCAATGTATAGTTGGACAAGTAACTCTACTCTTTTGTTCTTATCTTAGCTAGTCTTGGCCTGTAGTTCTCCACATGAATTTTGTGATCATCTTTTCATGTTAAACAAACAAAAAGATGATCAAGGTTTGTACTGGCACTACATAAGATAAATTCTGTTATTCCATACCTTATATATGAATAGTGAGAAAGACTCTGTATCTTAAAAATGAAAATTCTTACTAATTCAATTTATTTTTAAGTCAATACATATTTAAAAGTTAAGTATACAATTAAAATTGAATAAGAAATAATTTGCATTTTTAAGATACAATCTTTCTATTTATGAATGTAGTTAATTTCCTTAAGTAGTTTTTTTTCCTTCTTTTAGTTATTCACACTTTGGGATAATTATTTTTTGGTTCCTTATAAATTTAGTTGGTATTTTAACTAATTTTTTAAAATAATATTTCCAAAAATTTGTTACTTTTGTTCAGAGAAACTGGTATTATTTTATACAGTGATATTTTATCTATGATTTGCTTTCCTTTGAAGAAGTAATATTGCCTGTGAATAATAAACATATTACTTTTTCTTTCCAATATTTATAATTTTAGTTCACTTTATAATATCTTTTGAGTAGTATTAATATCATAATTTTGAAGAGAAATGTTAGTAGGCATCATAGACTTCATTTTAATTTTATTATAAATGTGTCTATATCACCTAAAATTTTAATTTTATTGGTATTACATTGTTTCTACTATATTTCTACTACATTTGAATTTTCTAACAGGTTCAAATTTATTATAATTTTATATTTCTAATGTTTGTTTGTGCCATATAATTTTTTTTAATAATTCTTGGTTGAGTTTGGCTCTTTTATTTATCTTTAAACAATTTCTTCTCTTCTGCCTCTTTATTATATAGTATATTTACATTTTGCATCAAAATGTAATTTTTCTGTTTTCTCAATTTAATGTTATTTTTCTACATTATCAAGATGATATATTCCTGAGATCAATTTTCACTTATATTACTTTAATTTTCTGTATTTCTTTTTAAAAAAATCTTAGTCTCTAAATAACTACAAAGGAATTTGTTAAAATCTCCTGTTATAATAGCTTAGCTAATGTTGCTTTGTAATTCTTTTAAAGTCAGTTTTATTTTACATATTTTAAAGGTTATATAATCAGATAAACACAATTTCAGAATTTTATATCTTCTGATTGAATTTCACTTCTTATGTAAATATGTAATTATTCTCTTTATTCCTATTATCATTTAAAAAAATAAACAGAATGTTTTATATTTTTCTTAGAAGGATCAGTAATTTGTAATGCTGTTATAAAATTTATGAAATATGAAAAAGTTTTTAAATGAGTACAAATTTAAATTGTACTTGTGTTTAACCTTATGATTCCTGCTATTATTCTTATGATGATAATTATTTGATTCCAGGAAGAAGTAATACATTTGCCTAGTAACACTTTTTATTGTGATATTAGTTACAGTTTCCCCAAGTTTGAGTATAACAAGCAGATATTTCTCTTTTTACTTTTGATATTTTTGTACATTTAAGTCTTTGGTATTATATACATCTCCTATAAGTGCATAAAATATAATTTGTACATCTTTTTACCAAAAAACTTAGTCTGTTTACATTTATCCTAAATATCTTTACATTAGACTTTTTTCTGTCAATATATCCTTTTCCTTTCTTTATATCATACTTTTGCTTTTATATTTTTCCTTCTGCTGTCCCTTGAACTTTTTAGGTATTTTGTCAAGTTTGCTTTCTATCTTGCTAAATTTTTATTATTTATTGATTTGGAAGTTTTTCATTCTATTTCTTTTCTTTCTTTCTTTCTTTCTTTCTTTCTTCTTTCTTTCTTTCTTTCTTTCTTTCTTTCTTTCTTTCTTTCTTTCTTTCTTTTTCTTTCTTTCTTTCTTTCTTCTCTTTTCTTTCCTTCTTCTTTTTTCTTCTTTCTTCTTCTTTCTTTCTTTTTTTTTTTTTGTGACAGAGTCTTGCTCTGTTGTCCAGGCTGGAGTGCAGGGTGCAATCTTGGCTCACTGTAACTTCTGTCTCCCAAGCCCAGGCAATTCTCATGCCTCAGCTTCCTGAGTAGCTGAAATTACAGATGTGCGTCACCACACTCGGCTGTTTTTTGTATTTTTGGTAGAGACAGGGTTTCACCATGTTAGCCAGGATGGTCTTGAACTACTGGCCTCAAGTTGATTCCCTATACTCCACTGCCTCAGCCTGCCAAAGTGCTGTAATTACAGGCATGTGCCACCATGCTTGGTTTATGTATTCTATTTCTTTTAGCTCATCTTAACATTTCTAAATAAATAGTTGACTTAAAAATAAATTTAATTAGTAACTATACCTCCTCTCAAAATTACTAGAATATTTCATTAGCTGTTAATGTCTTTCATCGTATTTTTTTCTGATAGTTCACGTCAGCATTAATTATATATTATTCAAATCATTATTGTGATTATAGTTTTATGTAACCAAATTGATTTATAAGAACCCACATTTACAAATGTCTTTGCTACCAACTATTCTTGCAGCTCACCTCACAGCCTTCTTTTGTTTTAGCATCTTCCTAAAGTAATCCTCTTAGTGAATGTTTTTCCTATGCTTTAAACATTTGTTTTTCTGACAATATAGCTCCTTTTTTTCTCTCTGATAGTTCTGAAAATCTCTTTGCCTCTAGCTTTAAAAAACTATGTCTATGGGTTGATTTGCTTAATTTGTCCTGTTTGTTATTCTTACTGTTTAAATCTGGGGATTCATATCTTTCATCAATTCTGAAAAATTGTCAGTCTTTGTCTCTTTGAATATTATCTATTTATCATTTTCTCTATCCTTTCTTTCTGGAATTCTCTTAACTTTTCTAGTCTCCATCTGTATTGTGCCCAACGTATGTGCAGCCCGTGCTTTAATGAAACACACCTGCCTCCTGGGTTCTGGGCAGCTTAATCATTGTAGAGACCTGGTTGTTGCTCTTCTTGCATCATTTCCTCAGAACTAGACTTGATTCTAGACCTGAACTCCTGTGAAGCACCTCTCCATGGGGCCTGGAGTCTGGAGTGTGTTTTTCCCCATCTTTGTGAAAATGCCGGAAATATTAATGATCCATGGAGTTACCTCTGATGGAAGGCAGAAAAACTCTTTTCATTCCCCTGAAAGACGGCTCTGAAGCACATAGGTTCTGTATTGTCTGTCCAGATACTCTTACATTTCTGAGAGTTCAGCTGTGCTTTCTTAGAAGATGTAGCCACTTATTGATGTACTGAATTGAATTTATTTCCCTTTCTTCTTTGCCTCAGTTTCTCTTTTTTTCTTCATTTGTGATCCTTGGGATTATACTGCCAAATAAAGCATTAGTATGTAAGCTTTGGCTCAGGTTGTTTTTCCTAGGGGACCCAGGATAATTCCCTACCTATTCAGCTTCTCATTATATTTTATAAATTTTTCTCTTTCCTTAACCTGCTTTGAATTCAACCCGTTCATTGAAGTTTTAATTCCATTGAGTATGTATTTTTATTTCTAAAGTTTCGTTGTCATTATTTAAAAATATACGTATGCTTTTAATCATTTTAAGTATAAATTTTTTTTTTTTTTTTTTTTTTTTTTTTTTTTTGAGACGGAGTCTCACTGTGTAGCCAGGCTGGAGTGCAGTGGCGTGATCTCAGCTCACTGCAACCTCCGCCTTCTGAATTCAAGCGATTCTCCTGCCTCAGCCTCCCAAGTAGTGGGATTACAGGAGCCTGCCACCACGCCCAGCTAATTTTTGTATTTTTAGTAGAGATGGGGTTTCACCATGTTGACCAGGATGGTCTCCGTCTCTTGACCTCGTGATCTGCCCACGTTGGCCTCCCAAAGTGTTGGGATTACAGGCATGAGCCACCACCGGCCAGTGTACTCTCTTTTTAGGCTGTAAAAGTTCATTCTATTTTTCACATTTTCTGGAGGTCAGAAAGTTGACAGGAAGGGAGAAAGAGCAATGAGGTCAGGGTATTCGTGTATATGCTTGCTATTTTAAAAATTGATTTAAACTTGCCGTATCCTTTTAAAAAAATGACTATCCCTCTCCAGAAAGCTTGCTGAAAATACTTCTTTCTACTTCGATTTCTGAAAATCTTCCCTCATCTGTCCTTTCAGAATTCAGCTCCATTGCCATGGAAAAGATTACTACACTATCTCTTCTACATGCAGTTTACTCCTTTGTCATCTATCTTTTCTTAAATAATTCTCCTTGAATTATCCTAATTTGAGTATGCCACCTGATTTCTTATGGAACCCTGAATGATACAGGGTCTGATGCTTCTATGGTTGATTCTGTTATCTCAGTCATAGAATGTAGTGACCTTTATGTTTTAGACCCTTAAAAATTATTTTAATTTTTATTTCTGCTTTAATTTTACTGTGGCATAATATGCAACTTGGTTTGAGGACATGATTGTCCAGAGGAGTTTCACAATTGCTTCCAACACACCAAATGCATTTTAGTCCCTTCTTGAAGCGTTTATAATATTAACATATTTTGTTTCATATTCCTGAAAAATTCAAATAGTGTAAATTCAAACTCCAAATCCATCAGGGTACATAGCTGTAGATATAGAATTTTGTTCACTCAGAGACCATACGAAAATAGATGTGCTCTGTCCTTAATCTTTATGGCACATGCCCTATTCCAAATTATTTATTATCTCCCTGTGCCGGGGTGGGGATTTTTCTATATTCCTCTAGTATTCCACAAAGAATGCAACCTTTCAAACCTGCCACCTTCTTCATGTAGTTCTGGTCTATCTCCCCATATCATACAGACTAAAGGCTCATTTTTTCCATGCAAGCTTAAAAAATTTGGCTCTTAGATGACAAAACCAATACTTCTTGTCATCGTCTACCAGGGCAGGGTAACTGTAGCATCAGCTAAAATCAGAATCAGTTTTAGTTTGCTTTTTGTTTCTGACCTCAGAAATTTTCTTTTTTTTTCTGGTTAGCACTTAAAAAGATACTTGTTATATTTTATTATAAACTGTAATATGCTTGACCAGGGGGATTATCAGGTTATTTGATCTGTCATATTGATAGAACTCAGTATTTCTTTAGTTTTCATCACTTCTGCCAATCTCGTAATTTAGATGTGATTTTCTCTACTGAGAAACAAGTGATTTACAACGTGTTCCATTCTGTGTCTCTTAAATATTTAACAGGTATTAGGCATTTAACATTTATGTAAAATAATTGAAACAATCAGTGATACATAACTTTTTCCCTGGAACACAATTAGTTTTATAATACAATGGATTTATTAACAAAAGCATGGAGAATGACAGCACACAAAATACATTCACTGAATATTGCACAATTTACACAGTAGACTCTTCATTAATTGGCTCACCTGTATACCAACAGAAGCATATTTATGTCCAAGTACATGAAATGGCAAAGTAATAATAACACCAGTAATTTCAAGCATATTTTCTTATTTCTACTAAATGAATTTCAATTTACAAATTCAATAAATAAGCATTTTGCAGACACAAATAATAATTTTATACTTGCTGTAGCATTCCTAGCATCCTATCACTAAATCTAGATAAATAAAAAACCCAGATCCATAAGAGCTATACTAAGACTTCAGCAAAATCACTGGGCTTTTCAGGAAGGTTTTGTTTTGTTTTTTTGAGAAGTCAGTTATATATGCACCAGAATGAAAGGTGCTTACCTTAAGTAGAAAACCTGTAGTTTAAGAAGTGAATTTGGAGCATTCTCTTTTAAGATATTCTTTAAATGTACCTTGAAATATTATAAATTTAAAATAAGTAGTTGCAGCTTTTTAAAAATATTCAACCTTGAGAAAAAAATGTAAATTCAAAAATATGTAATCAGTTCATGAAGATGTATTATAGACTAAATCCAAGTAGCTGTCATGCAAGCTAGCTAGTAATTTTAAATAATGACATTTTATTGCCATACTATGAAATCTTTCAATCTTGAACATAAAACTTTGAAAAAGAATCTCTGCTGGCATAATTCTAAAAATCATTAAGCATGAGTAAAACTATGAGAGAATAATTCAATAATGGATTTCACATCTTCAGTATATCCACAAAGGGTGGTGTTCTTTCGTAATAGGCAATTTTACCTCCAATACATGAAGCAGAAAAGCATCTACAGGTAAAGAATGAGAAAAAAATGCTGGTTTCTATTATTGACAAAGATAAGATTAAACCTAAGCAAGAGATAGTGGCAACATGGAGGCTTCAAAAGTCTACAGGTACAAGGGAAAAAAAATGATGATATAATGGAATTATGTTAATGTTTCACATAACCAAATTAAATAAAAATGGAGAAAAACAGGACATGAGGCTGGGTGTGGTTGCTCATGCCTGTAATCCTAATGCTTTTGGAGGCCAAGGCAGAAGGATTGCTTGAAGCTAGGAGTTCAAGACTAACCTGGGAAACACAGGGACATCCTGTCTCTACAAAAAATAATTTTTGAAAAAATTAGCTGAGTGTGGCTGTGTGTGCCTGTAGTCGCAGTTACTAGGGAGGCTGAGGGAAGAGGATTGCTTGAGCCAAGGAGGTTGAAGCTGCAGTGAGCCATGATTGCACTACTCCATCCTGGGTAACAGAGTGAGACTCTGTCTCTAAAAAATAAATAAGTAAAAGTAAGGATCATGATTTCAATTAACCTGTAAAAGTTATTTTTACAATTTTAGATATTAACTGCGTCTCAAGTTTGGCCAAAGCAGAGGGACTCTATCGTAGAAAACAAAATCAGTACATTTTTTACATTTGTATGGGCTTGCTTTAAGAAGCCCTGTATACTTGAAATCTTTGATGAGTTCTGGTCTGGTGCAGCTTTTGTGAGGATGGAGAGCTAAGAAGAAAGCTTCTTGAATAGACCATGGGAGGGAAACTGACTAAAGGTAATGAGTCTCTCAAGACATTTGGCAGAATTTAGAGCTTCAGGGTATTGACATTGAAAGGTAAACTCAAAATCACCACAAAAGCAGAACTGAATCTCCTTTCACTAGTGAAAAAATCAGATATTTAAAAATAACTCTGACTAAAGTTTTAAAGAAAGGAAATATGCATCAAATGGAGATGCTAGAATAAAGAATGAGTGAAACCAAATTTCACAAAATGGAAATTATCTTGTATTTGAGACCAAAATATGATTTGAAAAAAGACATAATCTTGGGGACCTATTGGGTAATATTGAAAAGTCTAAGATACATGACACTGAAGTCCCAGAAGATTAGGAAAATAAAGACAAAAGAATTATGTAAAAAAATGACTGGAAACTTCTCAAATTGGGTGAAAGATTCAAATTTACAAATTCAGAAAACTCAGCCACATGCAGGAAAATTTAAAGAAAACCATTCATAGTTATCTTACACTCATATTGATGAAAATTAAAGAGAAGAAAAATTCTTGAAAACCACTAAGGGAAAATCACACATCACATGCTAGGAGGCAATATTTTGAATGTTCATGGACTCCTTATTAGAAACAAATGATGTCAAAAAGAATGGGATATCTTTAATTTCTAAAACTGAGGAACTGCCAAAACAGAATTTTACATCAGGAAAATCTCCTCTAGAAACAAACTTAAACTCTTAAAAGAGAATGCTCCAAATTTACTTCTTAAAGTTTTTCTACTTAAGCGCGTAACACAAAAAAATTAACTGAAGATGGATTACAGACCTAAATGTAGAACCCACAAACCATAAAAATCCTACAAGAAAACCTAGGCAATATCATTCAGGACATAGGCATTGGCAAAGACTTCATGACTAAAACACCAAAAGCAATGGCAACAAAAGCCAAAATTGACAACTGTGATCTAATTAAACTAAAGAGCCTCTGCACAGCAAAAGAAACTATCATCAGAGTGAACAGGCAACCTACAGAATAGAAGAAAATTGGTTGCCCATCAATGCCCATCAGTGGTAGACTGGATAAGGAAAATGTGGCATATATACACCATGGAATATGCAGTCATAAAAAAGAATGAGTTCATGCCCTTTGCAGCGACATGGATGAAGCTGGAAATCATCATTCTCAGCAAACTAACCCAAGAACAGAAAACAAACACCGCACGTTCTTACTCATAAGTGGGAGTCAAACAATGAGAACACATGGACAAAAGGAGGGGAACATCACACAATGGGGCCTGTCAGGGGAATGGCGGCAAGGGAAGAAAGAGAAATAGGACAAATACTTAACGCATGCGGGGCTTAAAACCTAGATGATGGGTTGATAGGTGCAGCAAACCACCATGGCACATGTATACCAATGTAACAAACCTGCACATTCTGCACATGTATCCCAGAACTCAAAGTGAAATTGAAAAAAGAAAGTAAAACAAAAAGACATTTTTAGATAAGGAAAAACTAAGAAAAATTTGTCACCAATGGACTTTTTCTACAAGAAATGCTAAATGCTGAAGAGAAATGATACAAGATGCATACTTGGATCTTCGAAAATAAAGAGCAACAGAAATGGTAATACCTGGGTACATATAAATGATAATTTTACACTTAATTCATTCTATTATGCATGACTGCTTAAAGAAAAAACATTGTCTTTTAGAGTTTAAACAAGAAATATAAAAATCATAGCATAATTAGAGAATGTAAGCTTTTAATTTTTTACATGAGGTGGTAAAATATTAAGTGTAACTATGCATGTACAAGTTAGGTTTTGCTTTGTAATTCCTAGAACAGCTAGTTTAAAAAGGTATCCTTTTTAAATATATCCTTTCCCCCATTATCTTTTGTAAATACAACCAAAACCAAGAAGCCAATAGACAAATTAGAACATCAAAACTGTGGGACGCAGCTAAAGCAGTTCTTAAAGGGAAACATATATCTTTAAAATTGTTATTTTATAAGAATGTTCTACAGTTGTTGACCTAATATTATGCCATTAGAGGTTAGAAAAGAAGAGGAAGTAAACTTAACATAAATAGAATAATTAAAATAATAAGTGAAAAGAATAAAAAAACTTAAAATTAGCAAAAGTAAATAAAAATCTTGTTATATGTAAATATTAACCAAATTACCATACCTCTCGCAAGACTAATCAAGAAAATAAAAAAGAGATTTATCAATACTAAGCATGCATGAATGGCTATTATTACAGATTCTACAAACATTAAAGGGATAAAGAGAATATTATGAACAATTTGATACAATCAACTATGAACCTTAGACATAGTGGCAAAATTTCATGTTAAATACAACTTACCAAAATTGACAAAAGTAGAAATAGAAAATTGAATAGTCCTATACCTATTAAATAAAATCTGCTTGTTATAAATAAAAACAACTCTCCACAAATAAATACTCTAAGGGAAGATGTTTTTACTCATGTGTTTACTCAAATATCAAGGAATTATTAATGCTAAATTAATATGAACTTTTACACAAAACAGGAAAAACTCTGCATAAGTCATTTCATAAGATCAGCATAATCCTAATACTAAATTTTGACAAAGAATTAGAAAACTAGGAAACTATAAAACATTATCTCTCATGAATGTAGATTCAAACCCTTAACAAGATATGCCAAATAAAATCTGACAATATGTAAAAGGATAAACACCATGTTAAAGTAGGGATTGTCTTAGGAATATCAGGTTGAAAAATCAGTGTGATTTATCATATTATGACCATAAAGATATAAGAGCTTATGATATTTAATAAATGCAGAAAAGACTCCTGAAAAAATTCAACACCAATTATGACTAAAAAAACCTGAGCAAACCAAGAAAGTAGACATTTTCACTAATCAGATGATGAAGATCTTTGGAAAGCCTAGAAAAAACTCTATATTTAATACTAGAAGACTTAAATTTCTCCCCTGACTGGAAACAAAGCAAGGATGCCTGCTATTATCATTTCCAATTAACATAATACTGGATATTCTTAACACTACAATAGGACAAATAAATAAAATTCATAAAAGTATTCAGGAAAGAAGTAAAAATTCTTCCTATTCTCATATGATGTAGTAGCTTACATAGAAAATAACAATGAGTTTACTAATGGACTGTTAGAATTAAAAAGTAGATATAATAAAGTCACAAGGCATTTTTATATGTTAACAGCACATATTTAGGAAATAAAACTTTAAAAATCCCACTTCAAATAATGCCAACAATTATAAAATACTTATAAATAAATATAATAAAATATGTACAAATAAACTCCTGTAAAAATTCAACATCAATTATGTTGAAGCAAATTACTGAATAATTAATGAAAACATTGCTGAAAATAAAAACATTTCTGGGAAAAATAAAGATAAAAAATAGAAATTTACAAAATTCTGAAGAAGATAAAATAAATTTACTATATTTGTGGATTGAAAGAATAAAACAAAAGAACATCAACCTTTGGTATACTTCCAAACATAATGAGCATATTACTTTCAAAGGAAAACTCAAGGAGTCAACTTCTCAGATGCCATATGACTAGATGTGAAACAATAACACAATACCTACAAAACTATACAAAAAGAACACAATCCTAAATTTTATAGACAGTCACATTATCTGTCATTTTTCATGAAGGAAAAAAGTATAACTTTGTAAGAGTTCAACGAATATGTTACCCAAATATCTAATCCAAAGATATTATAAAGATGGAATACTAACTATAGCAAACTACAATAGAGGCTTCAAAACAAAGAAGTTCAAAGCATAGGAATAGGAATTATGAGAAATGAACCTTGATGTATAATGGTAACCCATTGTGAGAATCTATCTCCTTGGAATAAATGTACCAGCAAATAAGGACAAATAAACAAGAATATTCATAGCAGCACTACTTATAATAGCAAAAACTAACAACAATGAATTTCCCTCAGTAAGAGAAGGGTTGTGAAGATTGTGGCATATTCATACTATAAAATTGTATACAATCATTACTAAAAGATATAATTAGATCTCTAGGACACAGTTGGGAAGGTTATCTACAATCTATACTTAAATGGGAACATCAAAAGCAAGATGTAGTTAAAGGTGCATAGCATAGTGTTAAAGTAAGTTTTGCCTAGAGCTGCCTTCTTGCATATTTTAAGTTCAGCCTAAAGGTTTCTCTGTACCTAGTAAATTGAAGACTAAATGGATGTGTAAGCAGACTGTAACATACTCTTGTGCCAATCACCAAGTTTTGGTCAATTAAAGTTGGCCAACAGTTCAAACTGTGCTCAAACAAGGCAGACATCAAGTCAAGTTGTAAACAGTCTGGCTGTTTCTGTACTTCACTTTTGTTTTCTGTAAGTTACTTTCCTTTTTCTGTCCATAGATGTTCTTCCACCACAAGGCTGAGCTGGAGTCGCTCTGCACCTACTTGGGTTTGGGAGGCTGCCCAATTCGTGAATCATTCTTTGCCTAATTAAACTCTGTTAAAATTAATTTTTCTAAGGTTTTTTTAACAATAGTATTGAATTTTTATAAAACACCACAAAAGTGAAGAACTCAATGATTATGTATATATGATTATATGAGCCTTCTAAAAACGACATTTCTTGCAACAACTTCAATATTCAATTATTGGCCTAATGGATTATATATGTATAGATTCAATAGACTCCAAAGGATTCTGGGTCTTGGGTGGTACTGTGAAATCACTCCCCTCTTCTTCCTTTGAGTTTGAAATGATTCAGAGAAAAATTATGATCCAATCATGTGAGACTCAAAATATCAGCTTCATGACTTATGAGGATAAATTGAAGAAAAAACAAAACAGAACACAAACTTGAACTGACACTCAGGCGGAGTTGGACATCACTGGGTCTTCCTTAAAGGGAGAGGCCATTTTAGCCTAGTAGAGGGGGAAAAATATATGCATGTCAAGGATAAACCACTACTGTGAAAGAGGGAACCAGGTGAGTCACAACTACTCCATCACGTCTTCCAACTTAGTCCTCCCATGGAAGTGAAGCAAGGTGCTAGGAAGTACTTCTTCCCTGTTCCTATTCTTCTGAGAAGTGGATATTCCTTTCATCTACGGGAAAAGGATTGAATAAAAACATTTCTTACTAATGTATTATCTTTTAAATTGAAAGGAGTGTGAGCCTAAAAAGAGATCTTTCCCATTCTCCCTCACCTACTCAAGGAACACAGCTTGGTGAAATATTTGAATTCATTGTCTTTCCTAGGCTTTGCTTTACTATCCAATGTCAGATAAATAACCAGGAGCAATCCTATAATAAAGCAACTGTCAGTGGGTTCAAGTTATCCTTTGAAAAAAGTTGTGATTTATTGAATTACGTTGTGTATCACTTGGTGAGAAAGTATGTAGGTTTTATACTTTGCATTACGTTTTGTAAAAAGTAGTCTTTTGACAATGAAGCTGTTAAGACTTTTTAATTAAAAACCTTAGGGAATGTTATTTTGTTAAGAAAAACTCAAATACTGAAGAATTGTTTAAAAGATTTTGCAGTGCACATGATGGTAGTCATCACAATTACTCTCGAAATTTGATATTTTTTCAGTAACTAACAATGTTATATGACTTACTGTTACACAATCTCTATTGCATTTTTCCAAAGAACACATCTAAAACAGGTTTAAGTTCTCTAAACCATACAAAATAATTAAAGTAATATGAATTATAAAAATGTTAAGTAGACTTTGGTAAAGAGATCTTGTTTGAGACCTATCCAAACCTACCTTATGGTTGGTTCAATTGTTCCTGTGTGGAAGATCCAGGTAATTGGACCTTTTTATTCATTTTGGAAGTTAGAAGCCAGGTCAGGAATGGAGACGGGAAGAGAAGGAGACAGACAGTGAGATATAACTACAGTCTTTAGGAAAGTTTTCAGATCAAGTTAGAAAAACTCTGTTATGTTCTCCTCATCTGAACCTGAAAACTTTCATCTCTTTCATCTCATTTAAAAGTATAATATCCTAATTTTCATAGTATTTCATTGTATTCTTTTTATAACCCAAATAGAACAAGTCATTTGAGTTCAGGAAATGTATCATACTCTTGCTGGTTTCCCCACCTACAACTAAGTAGAGAGCTTTTGTCTTGAAATGAGTTCAATAGACATTTGTTAAAATAAAGAAAATATCATCCTAATTAGGTTTCCTTAACTAAGATAAACATCAGCTCATTGTGACTAGATAATTTTTCTTCTATATAGAAGTCATAGATGGCATACCCAAGCCTAAATGTGTTTATCATGAGTATGCATTATGGTTATCTAGATTTAAAGACAAGATTGATTATCACAAAATAATAATTCTCCCTGCAATAGGAAGTTTATAAAAGCTATGATGATTTGGTATCTCCTAATTGTAAATATACCACATTATTGTTACATTTATAATGGAATCATTAAAAGGAGGCTTCTGGTGGAAACTGGCTTAGGGATCATAGACCAGCAGTGACCTATTAGAATTTTCTGTGATAATGGAGAAGTCTTATATTATTTCTGCTGTCCCATATTGTAACCACTAGCCATGTGTGGTTAACACTTGACATGCGGCCCATGTGACACAGAAATTGAATTTTAATTTTTAAAATTGTAATTAATTTAGATGTAAATAGCCATGTATGACAGCAACTACACATTGGACAGTGCAGTAGAACGTTTTGCAAATCAAACTCCACACCCTAAGTTGTCTTGCCTTTCTGAACTTGCTGGGGACAAGCTCCGTGGCATTTATAACTGAAGGAAAAGCAAGAGAAAGAAACTAGAAAGCAATATAAAGAAAATAATATTTAAGGGTTTGGCATTGACAGTCTGCTGAATGTATGACAAATGGGACCTCTAACAATAGCTAACATTAACTGAAGGTGCTATCTGTATGCTAGCCATTAAAGGATTTTGTAAACCCTAACTCATATATATATATATATATATATATATATATATATAATAAAACCCTTGAAATTAGTACTCTTATTATACCTATTTCTTTGAGGAGGAAAATGAGACATAGAGAAGGTAACTTACCCAAGGCCACCCAACCAGTAAGTGTTGGAGCCTAGATACAAACATACAGTCTGGCTTCCGAATAGATCCTCCACATATAGCTTTCATTCTTCCTGGGCTATATACTTACCAAATCTAATATTGTTGGCTTAAAATTCTCCTTCGTTTGTTCTACCTATAAAGGAGAAAAACCCAAAATATTGTCACTAACTGGAAGGTCATTAATTGTAAGATGTAATGAAAATATTATGATGTTGAAAAAGTATGGCTTAGGATACATAAAGTATTTTAACATTGCTGAGAAGACACTGTTATTTCTAGTTGAAAGTCATACTCTACTTGTGAGTAAAATACACCAAGTTGGGCTTGTCATTTTGGCTCTTCACCAATCTATTACAAGAAAGGAAAACCAACATGGCCCGGAAATAAGAGACTAGAGCAAATTCTTAGATAGGATTTTAATAAAATCTTTCAGGATCTATCCCCTTTACACAAAACAAAAACAAGGGAAGACTTGTTGAAAGCTTAGATTTATGAATCCTGATTATTCAGTGTTCAATACATCTGAACACCAAACTCCACATTCCCAGTAAAATACAGATGCATCAGCTCTGCAGGGAAAAAGCAAGACTCCATTCTGTTTGATTTTGATAGGGCAGCATTGTAATCTACTTCTGCCTTATCCCAGACTTGCCACAAAGAAGGAAAGAACCACGTCTGGGTGGCATTGGGAATTCAAAGTGGCTGCTAGAGCATACAATATTTTTATAGCGGGAAGTTGTTGGAAAAGTATCTTTAATTTAGCATACTGTCACAAAGTCTTTTTTTCTCTTTTTTTTGAGACAGAGTCTCACTCTGTCACGCAGGCTGGAGTGCGTGCCATCTCGGCTCACTGCGATCTCGGCTCACTTCAACCTCCGCCTCCCAGGTTCAAGTGATTCTCCCGCCTCAGCTTCCTGAGTAGCTGGGATTACAGGTGCCTGCCACCACGCCCAGCTAATTTTTGTATTTTTAGTAGAGACGGGGTTTCACCATATTGGCCAGGCTGCTCTCAAATTCCTGACCTTGTGATCCAACGGCCTTGGCCTCCCAAAGTGGTGGGATTACAGGCACGAGTCACTGCGCCCAGCCACAATGCCTTTTTATTAATACCTAATCACTTAACCTGAAAAGCCTTCCTGTTCTCCCTAGACTCACGTGTGCATATTGCAAGCACCAATTGGTCTTTGTCGCATCTGTATTACGACAATGATGTCATGGTATTGTGATAGGTATTTTCAAGCCTAATACACTGTACACATCAGTGGTTGTGTTTTTCCATCTTTAGTACTCAGAAAACTAGAACACATGGGAAAATCATTTTTGAATTAAAAAAAGCTATTCAACCATGGGCACTTAATGACTACTAGAAAAAGAGAGCAATGAAGGGCTCTTAGGTGCTTATGACACTTCCTAAATATATTTGACACTCTAGAAACTCTCTAAATCTTGCCATGGTAGCTAAGTTGATGTACTGGACATGTGTCATTTGGTTTGTCTAGAATCTGTCCTCCCTTTTGGTACTCAAGACTCTATTTCTGGTGGTGTTGCTGAATTGTTAGGATGTAGACCTAGAGCTGCTGGCAGAAGCTTTTGGCTCCCTTGCGGGAGGGTGAGCATGAGAATGAAATCATCACAAACAAAAGCACAATGGAGAAAAGTAGAAAAAGATAATTCTAATAGCCTCATTTGAGCACCTGCATTTAGCAGTAAGTAGAATTTTCAACTATTGAAACCAGTGATTTCTCCCTTTTTCCAAGCTAAAATAAATACTTACGTGAATAGCTGTTATCTTGGAATGTTGTCCTTTCAATTATGCAACATTGAAACAAAATACTTCATGTACCTTCTTACAAGTGCCGCTGGGTGACTAGCATGTGACAAAACTTTTCTCACACAAAATATGGAAGATATTGGTATCAATATTGAAATATTTTACCTCCATCTCCCGGGTTCAAGTGATTCTCTTGCCTCAGCCTCTAGAGTAGCTTGGACTACAGGCATGCACCACCATGTCTGGCTAATTTTTGTATTTTTAGTAGAGACGGGGTTTCACTGTGTTGGCCAGGATGGTCTTGATCTCTTGACCTCGTGATCTGCCCGCTTTGGTCTCCCAAAGGCTAGGATTACAGGCATGAGCCACTGTGCCTGGCCTCAATATGAAGTTTTAAAAACGTGTCTCAGTTACCACTCAGTTATTATCCATAAAAGTGGTATTCCCTTGTTAGACTTTGATAGAGCAGCTATACATGGAAGTGTGAGTTATCTTGAGACTATCTGAACATGTTTCATCTCAGGACCGAAGGTTGAAGTATGCTTGCCCTATAGAAGAGTAGTGCTGCTTATGCCATTGATTTGACATTTAGCTAATTTGCGCTATTTTCCAAACATTGCAGAAGATACTAACTTTTGAGAAATGAATAGGATCCCAAGGTCTAAGACATACTATTTTAACTTGATGGCTCTAACAAAGCAAAACACACTCATGTCCTTTTCTTTTTAACCTACTACCTGGCCAGTTAGGAGACGTATGCAAACTGGAAATTATGGAAGAATGGAATAAAAACTTGAATTCCAGTCCAGTCTTGAGATTCTCATCTAAAAATTTAGGAATGTTGGGTAATTTGTTCAATCTTTCTGGGCTGTGGGTTTTTCAGAATAATCTCAGTGGATTAGATTAAGTCCAAGATGTCCTCAATTCCCCATAATCATCAAATGGGAAATGATATCCTTAGAAGTTCATCTGTAAGAGTTCTCTGATTCTGAACAGAATTATACATAAATTAACCCTGGGAAATAGCCATGAAGAAATCTCCTTACTTTATTCTATGAGTCTTCACTCTGAGTAATACACTTCACATTTTCATAATGAGGCCATTTACCTGAATGTTGGTAGAATATTCTCACTAAACAAGTGCAAACCAATTTGGAATTTATATTAACCATTGACTATTAATCTGGTTTATGGAACTAAACTAAGTCATACTAGAAATAAGATTCAGAAAAAAACTATATATAACTTACTTCTGAAATATTCTATTCCTAATATAAATACATTTTACCACTTAAAAACTAAGAATAATACTTAGCTTAATTGAAAACCAACTACATATCCAGCATGGTACTAAGTGCATTACATGAATCATCCAATTTAATCCTCATTCTAGTTTATAAGAAACATAGTTATTATGGATAAAAACATAGAGATAGTTAGTACATATTCAGGGCTTAATGTTTTGCCTATTTACCCAAATTTGAACTTAAGTTACCAAACCAAAATTAGATTCTATTAAAATATTTTCTTCATTCTCATAATTTATATAGGTTAAAAATTGTTTTTCTAAATTTTATTCATAATTCCAGAGAAAACCACAGAATTGCGAAGCTTATAATTTCAAATAATATATTATTGTAATAGTAAAATTTCTCTTTTTGGAATTCACTACACTAGGTCTTCTAGCTTATAGTGCCACTATTCTTTTATTCAGGATGTGTTAGATTATGCCATGGTAACAAACAACCACAAAAATCTGATTTTACACAGCAAAGGTTCCTATTCTACATGAAGTCTATCATAAGGCTGAGCCCCTCTCTATGTAAAATTATCTTCATGAGGCCAAATCTGAAGAAACCTTCACCATCTTGCAGGTACGGCTTAAACATGTAGCCTCTTTGGTCAATGAAGTGGAGGAAAGTCACTAGTAATTAAATTCTTCAGTCTAGAAGTAACCAGTATCACTTTTACTACAACTGGAAAAGGGACTCTTGGAAACAGTTTTCTACGTATATAGAGAAGTAGAAACTGTATATAGGGAGCACCAGCAATGTCTTCCACAACCATCTTCAACACATGATTTCCAATGTCACTGTGCATTTCTGTTATCAAGTTGGTAGAGGGTGAAGGAACAAGAAGAATCGTACAGAAGAAACTTATTTGCCCCAGGCTTAGGAATGGCACATCAGCTACAATTCAGTCATACAAAGCTTCAAGGGGAAGCCAGGCAATTTCATGGAAATGGGAAGCCAAGAGGAAAAAGAAATGGATCTGATATTAGCTCACATTCTCTGTTCCATGGGCTTTGCCAGTATTGTTTCATCTCCTGGGCCCTCTCTCTACCCAAGTGTTAACATTAGTACTGTCTTCTCATCATGCCAGTGTAAACCTCTGGCTCACATCTCTCCCCAAATTTCCAACTTACATATTAAATTGGATATTTTAAAGTCACATTTAAAATGGAATAATTCATTACCCTTCCCACCTCACAATACTATGTCCACATCCCAGATCATTAAAGACAATTTCCTTTATCCACCTGATCAGACAAAAATCAATCAATCAATATTTGGGAGCACTCTTGACTCTTTCTTGGTTTTCTCACATTTATTATCCAGTAGGCTCATTCCCTAGGATCTGCCTTAAGATCATATCCAACATTGGACTGCTCCTCATCACTTCCACCACTGGCCCCTGGTCAGTCATCATCATGTCACCTGGATGATGGCAGAAACTTCTTGTCAACTGTTTTTATCCTTATTCTAGTTCAGTTCTCATCACTGATGCCAAAACAACATATATAAAGCAAGAATTGGATTTTGTCACACTACGTTTTCAGACCTAGGCTGGTGACATTCATTTCATGAATGAAAATATGCCCTCCCGACAACAAAAACATCTGATGTTTTGGAGAAGAATAATTAAAATGTGCTCACTCACAGTCAAAGTCTTCAGATCCAGCCTGACTTCTTACTTGCTCTGTGAAATTCTGTGTTTCCAACTTTTACTCCCCATGTAATTGAAAGTGACTATATAGAATAAGAATGTTTTCTTTCTTTTTGGCGACATTGGGGATTAGTTTTTTTCTAGTCTTTGGTAGGAATATTATAAATTATAAGACAGTTAATAATTCTTAAGATATTGAGCAAGCCTTCAAGACTGAGAAACACTTTATGCTTTTGTTCCCACCTTAATTGTAATTCATATAAGTCATATATTGAGAGTGAAACAGCTCAAAACTTACAGTATTGTCTCCTAATGGCAGCTCATGAAATTCACCGTGTCTCCTTGTGAAAGCAGATGTCACAGGGGAAGTGGCAATAGCTTGTCTGTCTTAGCACGAGTTCTTCTCCCATTGCAGTTATGTATACACACACACACACACACACACACATCTTTATCCTTCCATTATATGTGTGTGTATCTCAATAGCTTTCTTTATCACATGATATTGCTGATTTGTATTACTTCCTATGATGCATGCTGTATCTTACTTTAATATCTGCAAATATTGTTTCAGTTTCACTAAAAAATGATTTTAGTCATGTAGACAGACATTCTGAGTGTGTATGTGTGTATTTTGCTATATTTTTTCCTCTTCAATGTACCTTTCCCCTTTATTAAATTTATCAAAGTGAAGTTTCAAAGACCCTAAGGCTCTATTATGATGGTAACAAGATCAAATGCAATTCTTTATAAAAATCAAATATGATTCATGGTTATGTTTTTCAAATTTTAAAGTTGCCAATACATTTTTATATTTGCCAGTTTCATTTCATATTTGCTACCTCAGAGGAAATTTGGTTGATTTTTTTCAACTTATTTTTTATTTGTTCATTTTTGTCTTTAAAAGTCAAAGTAAGTCTTCTACATGATTTAAAAAACCACACAGCGTGTGAAGGGTTATAACAAACACTATTATTTTACTTTCCTCAATCTAGAATGTAGTTACAGGTTAGGAAAATGTCAATTTTGGTCATCATATTCTTGAAGAGCGAGTAGGGAACAGTTTTTCTAATTATAGAGCAATTTTCTTCTTACACACACAGAGCTGTTCTGAAGAGTATACAATTTCTGTTGAAATGTTGTGTTTTCAGTGAAGCTACCATAGTTGAAGGCAAATCATAGTTACTTTCTAGTTTATGTAGTTATTTAGCAGATATGCAGAGTGTTTACTATGAGGAAAACTTTGTGTGGAGACCTGTTGAAGGACAAAATGGCAATTCTATCATGAAGCTTGTTCTCAAGAGGTTTGTAGTCTGGAAGGGAAATAATAAAGCAATTAAAATCCATACGTGAACTCTTGCCTGTTTCACTTCTTTCTACCAGCTGATCTCTTTTCATTTTGTACCAATGTTCTTTATCATGTTATCATTAGTTGTTTTTGCATATTCGACAAAACTAAAACAACTTGAAGGTAGTTAGGGGATATACTTGATTATATCTAAAAATATATGTCACCCGTTGGATACTTAATAAACATTTATGGAATCAATAAATGGTGCATATACAAAAGATATGTATATACTTACTTAAGGACATTTTGATAGTATACAATAGTATTCTGAATAATTGAGGAATCTGATTAACATTATGGGTATCCTGTTAAGAAGAGGAAGGATAAAAAATAAATTATTTCTTTTATTTCATAAATTGTTTGAATTTTTAATTCACTAAGTAATAGAAACTATTACCTTCTCCATAGAGACTTTTTCTTTGAGGATTATCTCCTTTCTCTTGCTCTTCTTTTTTTTTCTTTCTTTCTCACACATACTCTCTCTCTCCCTCTCACACACTCTGTCCCTCTTTTCTTGCTGAAATCCTCCCCCTGGGATGGTTTGGTGGTCAAAAGGAGCCATTTGTGCATTCAGACTGTTTTAATAGGCAACCCATTAAGGATAATATATAGATACATGAAAAGGTCATGTGTGCAGGTTTTGCATATGCTATGATCTTTAGGAAATAAATTCATAGGAATGAAGATCTCCCAATTCAGTTTGGTGTAAATAACTTTGTTGATGTACTAAGGACCATATACATTAGTTGTCAAATAGATAAATTTAAATCTGGGCTTTTTTGGGGAGAGGGATGACAAGGAGTTTTGATGTACTGGCATGCTTGTGAATAGACTGCATGAAAAAAGGCTCTAGGTGCAAGATCGCTTTTCCGTGTTAATAATCTTTAAATAGATGCTCAATATGAAGACTCAAAAGCTCTTCCATGGTGAAACTAGCCAATTAGCTAGCCAAGGTTTAGTATAATTGGGGCAGATATACTATTTCAATGCTTAAAATAAAATCTGCAGATTTATCTGAAAACCTGAGATTTTTACTACTATTATTTTATCTTTTGAACAACATATTATCCTCTTATGATTGAGGCCTTCTAGTATAATGATTGACATCATGAGCCTTTGATTTAGACATGCCAGTCTGTGCTTCAATTTGTTATCATTTTAAGAGAAATAATAATACCTCGGGATTTTTCTAATGAATAATGACTAATTTTTTTTAATTTTTATTTTAAATTCAGGGGTGCATTTGCAGGATGTTCAGGTTTGTTAGATAGGTAAATGTGTGTAAGGGGGTTTGTTGTACAGATTATTTCATCACCCAGGTATTAAGCCTAGTACCCATTAATTATTTTTCCTGATCCTCTCCCACCTCCGACTCTCTACTCTCTGGTAGGCCCCACTGTGTGTTGTTCCCGTATCTGTTAGTTATTTTTCCTGATCCTCTCCCTTGACCTACCCTCCACCCTCTGGGAGGCCCCAGTGTGTAATTGTTCCCCTCCATGTGTCCATGTGTTCTCATCATTTAGCTCCCACTGATAAGTGAGTACATGTGGTATTTACTTTTCTGTTTCTGAGTTAGTTTGCTAAGGATAATGGCAATAGCTCCACCTATGTTCCTGCAAAGGACATGATCTTGTTATTTTTCATGGCTGCATAGTATTCCATGGTGTATATGCACCGATTTTCTTTATCCAGTTTGTCATTGATGAACATTTAGGTTGATTAGCAAGGAGGCCAAAATGACCTACTAGAAGAAACTATGGTGCGTGGCTTTCATAGAGAGAAAAGAAAGAGGAGAGTAAATACAGCACCTTCAACTACATTTTTGAAAACTATTTAGAATAGAGTCTACCTATAGTGCTAGGAAGGACTTATCAATTGTTCAAGCTTTTAATAATTGTCATCATTGCTGTTTTTATTATTATTATACACTTACTAGCGTGTTAGTTATTCACTCTCTCTATCTCTCAGTTTTTCATCTGGATAATTGGAACTGTGCAATTTACCCTGAATCGTTTTTTGTAAGTATAGATTAGTGATAGCTAGCTCAAGGGAAAGATTACACAAATTACAGCCAGTATTTCCATTGTTTTATTATTGTAACTATTTTTTATTACTATTTTTTATATTTGTATTTATTTAATTACCAGCTACGTGAAACCTCAGAAATATTATTTAATCACTCTATGCCTTCAGGACTACACTACTATGCTTTAGGGATTTTTTAAATAAGAATAAATGTAGCTCATAGTAAACATTCAACAAATTATGGCTAAAATTCTTTTCATATTTGGATTGTTTTTGTTATTGCAGGTGATTGTGATGATTTATTGTAGAATAACTACCCATAATATAAAAAATCTGCTTTTCTATCAGCTCAATGGAATTCAATCAGCTCCAACAGTTAAAAGAATTCATTGATTGAAAAGCGCAGATGTCCTGTCCTACAAAATCAGATAGTTTTAAAAATTATACTGTGTAGTATAATTTATTGTATAAATCTATATATGTTTGCCCATGGATAGAATGGAAATATTTTCCTTTTATTTCCTCTGACAATCATATGTTGCTCGTCACTATTTTCAAAACAAAATGCCAGCCCCAATGGGAAAACTGAAATTTCACTTGTCATAATTGTCAGGAGATTCACAGCAGATTATTTAAAGATTAAGAGATGTGCTGGAAGATAAGGGAAATATATATATACACCCTTTATTGTCCCATGAAAAATTTGATTTGCTGACACATAAGGCAGGTCTATCTAGAACACAAATGGCTGGTTCACTCTTCTTTATGTCACCTGCCAAGCATAGTTCCCTTCAGTTAAGGACACTAAAGAGTTGTTTTCAAATGAATAGAGCTTAATGAAAAATTTAGACTAAATTGTGATCAAACATCTACCCTTCAGGATTGACAATGAAGAGAAAATTTAGAAGAGGATTCATTTTTTTTTTGTCTTACATTTTAGTTTTCAGTGTTTTTTATTGACAATGAGTTTTTTTTTCCTTATACACAGGATTTACATAGTCTTTGTTTAATACTTTCTACACTTTGAAGAACGTACAATCAAATTAAATGTAAGGTTTTTTTTTTTCTCTCAAATGAAAAGCCGTAGCTTTGTAAAAAGATAATAAAAACTCTCACATTGAACGTATCTGACTAGAATCAGAATAACATTATGAACATTTAAAAATAAGTTGACTTATAAAGATTTATTTGTTGAGAATAATTTTTAATCAGAATTGAGATAACTACTACCTATAATCTGTAGTGCTAAGAGGGACTTTAGACAAAAGTGTCCTCACCCACTAGTTTCCCCAGAACAGAACTGGTTATACTATTTATACCTCTTATAATATGTGGTTATCAACAGTATATCCTTCTCACTTCGTGTCCTTGTTTGAATAAAATATAATCACTCTACTTAAAGGAGACAAAATCTGAGCTTCATTCTAAACGATGAATAACTGTTAGTGGAATAGGTTGTAAACCTGGAAAGAATATACCAGAAGAGAGAATCATGTGTTCTAAGGACCACATGAATGAGAATGTTTGAGAAATCACACAGTGTGAATGAAATGTAGCATATGAAGTACTGAGAGTTAAGTCTAAACATACAGGCAAGAGTCATTTCAATCCCTTCTTCTTGTAGATTAATAGTTGTATTTTACTTTACTTCTCTTTAGTTTATAGTATTTTAAATTTAGACTTGCCTCTAATCTTCCAGGTATCATGGCCCTGATCATTCAGTTTGTTGCCAACATCTGATATCTTTTAAAGACAATGATTCTGTCCTTAAACAGGTTTCCCGACTGCAGCTTTTCATACTTTGCTCATTACTTCTATATAACCATAAGTATGAGCCTGGCATGCAGCTGGAGCGTGTTTCCTTCAAAATCTGTTACTAACAAATGTGACCCTCCAGCAGACATTACAGGAAGTACAACTGTCCCATGGCCCGCTCTACAGTTCTCCTCAGTATTTCAAATCTAGTTTTAACAAAATGGGTTTATGATGGTTGCTGTGTGCCCTAGAAAGAGCCTTGGAAACCAAAGAGAGTTAGAAGTGAAATGGAGTTTATGATTCTTTTGCCGTTTTGTAGATCATCTGGTTTTAAACTGTGCTTGTATGCTCTACCTATCTCCAGAAAAAAAACAAAAAAAAAACAAAAAAAACTTATTTTTTTTTTTTTTTTTTTTTTGAGACGGAGTCTCGCTCTGTCGCCCAGGCTGGAGTGCAGTGGCGCGATCTTGGCTCACTGCAAGCTCTGCCTCCCGGGTTCACGCCATTCTCCTGCCTCAGCCTCCCAAGTAGCTGTGACTACAGGCTCCCGCCACTACGCCCGGCTAGTTTTTTGTATTTTTTCAGTAGAGACGGGGTTTCACTGTCTTAGCCAGGATGGTCTCCATATTCTGACCTGGTGATCCGCCCGCCTTGGCCTCCCAAAGTGCTGGGATTACAGGCATGAGCCACCGCGCCTGACCAAAAACGTCTTGCTTTTTAATATGGGGCTGTATTGCAAATAATTTTGAAATGAGAAGTTAAGAATTAAGTCTTTACTCAAATCTTCTTGCAGTAATTAGCCATGTGACCTTGAGTTAACATTAAATCTCTCTTAGCTTCAACTTTTAATTTTCCTGATAAAGAAATTGAATGAATAGCGATTGGTGCCCTCTGGGCTCTAAATTCTGTAAGATTTAAAAATCTCTTAGAATGTCCCTGTGCCCTAGGAAGAGCCTCAAGCGTGCAGAACTGCATCTGGCCTGCTGAACCAAGCACAAATCATTGCCTAAGGCTTTTGGGCCTGGGCATAGTGTGCCTTTCTGACAGTATTCATGATGAATTGTGTGGTAGTCTCAAAGTACAGGCAACAGTGTTGCCCTGTACTATAGACAGGAAATCTGTCCTGCTTTGACTCAGAGGGTGACAACTTTAATGTCAAAGAGTGTCACAATGTCAATGATCAAGGAATTGAGACATTAACAAGAGACTTAAAGCTTGTTTCCTCAGAAATAAGAATTGCATGCGTCTATACAACCTAAGGATCATATGTTAATGGCAGTGAACTTTAAAAGGTGTGGAATGTGACTGAAAGTCTTTGTCAGGTACTCATAAGAGCTTCTCTCTCATCCTTGACAACAGCCTCTGTTTCAAAGGCTACTTTTACTATTGTAACTTGTGCTTTTTTATTTTGCATTTGCCCTGAAAAGTCAGGCCCAAAGTTCTGTTCCATGTGTTGTTTTACCTCTGATAATTCCTCTTAAAGCTACTTTTCTTGGAACTGACAATTTACAGAATTTTCCAGTGTTCATTCATTCAATCAACAATGTGAATTCCACTCCAACCAATAATGCTAAACCTTGTGCACGACTCAGGGAATGCCTAGGTACATCTTCCAGAGCGCGCACACACACACACACACACACACAGAACTCAGAGTATACTTTTTCTGCTGCCCAATCCACATATTTTCAACTCAAGTTTTTGGTATAGTGCTTGGCATGTAGTATAGCCTTAACACTTACCCATTGCAGCTAGGAATCGTGCTAACTGTTCTCTGGTGCCCAGCTTCACCAAATCACAAAAATGCCAGAATTAAAAGGGATCTAATTATTCATCTATCCAGGTAATCTAATTTTATAGAAGAGAAGCTATCTGTAGAATGCATAAACACAAGGAAGCATGTTATATTCAAAGTCATACAACAAATCAAGATCAGAGTTGGGACAGATATGTTCATTCTCTTATCCACTGCTTGTTACAATAGCTCTTTCACAATATGCTCTGCTTTCTAAATTAAAGATTAAGTATTGCACACAGTTAGTCATGATAAATATTTATAATTTAAGTACATTATTAACTATATGTTTTTTAAAGTTGAAATAATCTGAAGTTAGGCTTTCATAGAATACATTTTTATTTGATGCCTGTAAGTTATTATATGGGCAGAAACTAGGTTACAATTTTGTAGAGGTCAACTTACACCTGTCACTATGTCTCAGCAAATGCCTGTCACCAGGTACTGATAGAAAAAAAGGTAAGTTCACAATTAGCCTCTTTATCAAGAACAGAAATAATGACTCCCTCTGATGCCCTCTTTAAAAATGTAGCCTGAGGAAATATATACATCTTGGATCAAAATAAAGCTTTTTTAGGGAAAAGAGGTATATAATTTTCTTGAGGCAAGAGCAGAGCCTAGTGTTTGGAGGCAAATATATTTAATCAGTGAATAGGCTAGAGAGACTAAAAAGTAATAATAACTGTGTTCTTAAAAGTTAACTACCATGATGACATACTAGTTTTGTTTTACTTTTGTTTTGTTTGTTTATTTCAGTGGTCTCATCTATCTTTTACAGCGTTTTCCTGTCCTTGTGGGTTAAGGTGGTTTGCTGTTGATTGAAGTTCCCCATGACATTTCTGTGTCAGGATCTGACCCTGGGGATTGTTTGTTCCCTCACACAGCAAAAGCCAGCCATGGCTTATTTCTGAGTCCAGATGTCTGTAGAAAGGGCTTTTCAATCTGTATGAAAATGAAAAGTCGAGCACCCTGGATTTTCACAATGATAATAAAAATAAAAGATCACATTTATTAAGAATTCATTCTGATGCAGATTTGGAGCTAAAAACAACATCCACGCGTATGTTTAATCCTCACAACTCTGTAAGGTCGGTTATATTATGTAGTGGATTCCATAGACAAGGACAATTGGGTTAAAACAGTTAAAAAGCAGTATTTACTTGGATGGAAAGCCTTTTTCAGTATGACTTTTATAGTATGAACTACTCTACATTTTCAACCAAAATTACCCTATGCAGTAGGCCCTATTAATATCACAACAATTGAGCAAATGAAGAGACTGAGCAATAACACAACTTGCCTAGCCATGCTGCTAGTACATAGAGCAGCAGGACAGTTGAGATTTTGACTTACGTAACCCTTTATTTCATTGTTCACTTGGCGTAATGCAGATCTGTCACCAAAATAGTGTGTGAAGTGTTACATAAATTATCTCTAGCATAGTAAGTAAAATATAAATAGGTATATCGTAGAGTGAAGTTTTATCATAAAGTATTAGTATTGTTTCTAAATTTTAAAGGGTGGATTATAAATTTAAATTGGGAATTACTTATAATCATTATTCAAAATTTAAATTAGTTTTCTCCAATCCCTAATAGAAACTTCAAATCCATTGGATCATCTGCAATACTTTCATTATAACATTACAGCATGAACTATGTGATGGAAGAGTTTTAAATTTTACTTAAATTTACTTTTAAATAAACTAAAACTTTAATAAATAGTGGTTATGATAGAAACAATCCACAAACTATTTCTGTTACCAATGAATATGGTTTGTTAATCTTTCTTTTTTTCTCTTTACTCTGTTTGCTTCCTTTTTCACAGATTCCTTTAGCTTTCGTTAACTTTTTAGGAATCCATAAAACACTAGGAAGAAACAAAGGCTATATAAGAAAGAGGTCAACTTTACACCTGTCACTATGTCTCAGCAAATGCCTGTCACCGGTACTGATAAAAAGAAAAAATAAGTTCACAATTAGTCTCTTTATCAAGAACAGAAATAATGACTCCCTCTGATGCCCTCTTTAAAAATGTAGCCTGCGGAAATACAGTCAGGACAAGCCCACTATGGCTGAGAAGTCCTTCCACTGATTATGAAACAATGGTGCCTCAGATTCACTAATATACAAGAGGCACTTATCCTTGGCACCCAGTGATCTTTGTCAAAATGTCTAGGTGTAATTGTATCTTATGATCAATGGTGTTTAGAATATAATTTGAAGTGCTTTTTACTTTTTTACTTTTTAATTGTTGTGGGTACATAAATAGGTATATCTAATTATGAGGTACATGATATGTTTCGATACAGTCATCAAAATGTGAAATAAATACATTGTTAAGAATGGGGTATCCATTCTTCCAAGAATTTATCCGTGGACTTGCAAACATCCAATTACACTCTTTAATTTATTTTAAAATGTATAGTTATTATTGACTATAGTCACTCTGTTGTGTTATCAGATAGTAGGTCTTACTCATTCTTTTTATTTTGTTGTACCCATTAATTATCCCTACCTCTTCACCACCTCCCACTATCCTTCCTAGCCCCTGGTAGCCATCCTTCTGTGTTCTCTGTCCGTGAGTTAAACTGTTTTGATTTTTAGATCCCACTAATAAGTGACAACATGCAATGCTTGTTTCTCTGTACCTGGCTTATTTTACTTATAATGATTTCCAGTTTCATCCATGCTGTTGCAAGTGGCTGGATCTCATTCTTTTTTATGGCTGAATAGCACTCTATTGTGTATGTGTACCACATTTTCTTTATCTACTTTTCTGTTGACGGCCACTTAGATTGCTTCCAAATCTTAGCTATTGTTAACAGTGTTGCAACAAACATAGGAGAGCAGATTATCTCTTCAATATACTGACTTCCTTTCTTTTGGGTATATACCCAGCAGTGGGAGTGCTGGATCATATGGTAGCTCAATACCCATCTGACAAGGGATTAATAACCAGAATATATAAGGAGCTCAAACAACTCTATAGGAAAAATCTAATAATCCAATCAAAAGATGGGAAAATGATTAGAATAGACATTTCTCAAAAGAATAAATGAGTTAGGTTTTTTTTTAAAAATCATTTTGTGATAAATATTTGTATTGCATTTTGCAGATTTAAATACAGAATGTTCTTACATAAATATTTGCTAAATAACATTTTGGTAAGATATAAAAAAAGGTACTGGAACACTAGGCATTGAATACCAAAAAGTCTTCTACAAGGGAGATATTTACTTGAAGAAGTTTTCTAGGATATGCCTTATTTCATTTTGAAAATTTGTTGGCCCATTCATTATGACTGTGGGTTTGTCATAAATAGCTCTTATTGAGATCACTTGGACTCGGGAAGGGGAACATCACACACCGGGGCCTATCATGGGGAGGGGGGAGGGGGGAGGGATTGCATTGGGAGTTATACCTGATGTAAATGAAGAGTTGATGGGTGCTGACGAGTTGATGGGTGCAGCACACCAACATGGCACAAGTATACATATGTAACAAACCTGCACGTTATGCACATGTACCCTAGAACTCAAAGTATAATAATAAAAAAAAAAAAAAGAAAATTTGTTGGCAAGCAACAGACACATGAAAAAATGCTCATCATCACTAGTTAGCAGAGAAATGCAAATCAAAACCACAATGAGATACCATCTCACACCAGTTAGAATGACAATCATTAAAAAGTCGAAACAACAGGTGCTGGAGAGGATGTGGAGAAACAGGAACACTTTTACACTGTTGGTGGAAGTGTAAACTAGTTCAACCATTGTGGAAGACAGTGTGGTGATTCCTCAAGGATCTAGAACTAGAAATACCATTTGACCCAGCCATCCCATTACTGGGTATATACCCAAAGGATTATAAATCATGTTGCTATAAAGACACATGCACACATATGTTTATTGCGGCACTATTCACAATAGCAAAGACTTGGAACCAACCCAAATGTCCATCAATGATAGACTGGATTAAGGAAATGTGGCACATATACACCATGGAATAGTATGCAGCCATAAAAAAGGATGAGTTCATGTCCTGTGTAGGGACATAGATGAAGCTAGAAACCATCATTCTGAGCAAAGTATCACAAGGACAGAAAACCAAACACTGCATGTTCTCACTCATAGATGGGAATTTAACAACGAGAACACTTGACGTAGGGTAGGGAACATCACACACCGGGGGCTGTCATGGGGTGGTGGGGAGGGGGGAAGGATAACATTAGGAGAAATACCTCATGTAAATGACGAGTTAATGGGTGCAGCAAACCAATACAGCACATGTATACATACGTAACAAACGTGCACATTGTGCACATGTACCCTAGAACTTAAAGTATAATAATAAAAAAGAAAATTTCTTGGCAAACGTTAACATATGTTTATGCAGAGTGTCTGTATTTCCTTCTATGTATCCTGCTGTTTGGCAGTGAGATAGAACCAGAGAACGTGGCGGTCATACATATTCTAATGTGTTTTTTTAGTTTTTGTCTCTATAGAGAAATGTTTTCTCAATGCACATTAAATCCTGGAATTGCTTTGAAAGTTTTTCAGTTACTTTGCCTGAGTTTTGAGCAAACTCCCTTTACTCTTGTGTAAATTCAGATGAAGAAAGTCATGTTAGAGGGGCCATGAAAGAATATGGGCAGCATTGATTATTGAGTCTGAAAATAAGAGTGCCAAGGTGCCAAGGTTTCTTATGCTTAATGAGGCCATGGGTCACACATTTTGAAGATTATTGATATTTAGAACTGTAAAATGGTGTGTGGTAAAAGTGGAATGAACTAGATTTTCATGGTGATTTACATTTGTTTATATAATCTTTGCACTGTGCAGTCTTACAGTAAGAAACTCATATACCCTTTAATGTCAGTAAAGACGCAAGCCTTATAGTAGAAATAGTGCAATAATTATAACTGACCTTGATTTCAAGGAGTCCAAGAAATATTATTGTACCTTAGTGGCAAATATTATCACCCTATTTATGCAAATTTTACTCTATCTCCAGATTTTCTGAGGCTCAAATCTAAGGAAATTAGCAATAGATAAGTGCTTAAATAAAGTATGAATGGAGTTATGCCTGTTTTCCTTTTCTACTATGGATCTCGGGTGGAAGAAAAAAACTTATGACTGGCAATGTGGACTTACTGTTTTAGGTTTAATATTTTTTCAGAATCGTTTCTACTGTAAATCTGTGTGTTGAGAAACTTTTTTCCCTGAATCTCAAAAGATACAAGTGAGCAATTCTCACTGTGAAATTGGATTAAAACAGGGCATTGACTTGTACTTTATGTATTTTTCTCTTTATATATTTTGAAACCTGTATTAATTGAATATTTTTAAATGTGTATATCAATTACATATAAATGTACATGCACACACGATACACACAATTTTATTTGCACCTTAGTGAAATCACTTTGTTTTTCTTGACTTTTTACACTTTTATAGCAATGTTATTGTAATTAAGTGAAGCTAATTGTGTTAGAACAATTCACCGGTTACTAATCTTGAAAGTTAACTTAAGGCAACTTAAAAGCACAATGAGCCAGTAGAAACATTTTAAGTTCGGTTCAGTGGATTTAATTATATAGAAAACCAATTATTAACTTTTAATTTAAAGGTATTTCTAAGTATCTTCCTGTCTTCTCTAGAAATACATTTCTGAATATTTATTTTCGAAACATTGCTGATATGATGATTACGAATTATTCTCCTTTTTACTATGAGCAACTGGATGCTGATGGATTAGAAAATCTAGAGGAAATGAATAAATTCTTAGATATATACGACTTACCAAGATTGATCCATGAAGAAATCCAGAACCTGAAAACACCAATAACAAGTAACAAGATTAAAGCCATAATAAAGTCTCCCAGTAAAGCAAAGCCTGGGACCCGATGGCTTCATTGCCCAACCATTTTGAGAAGAACTAATATCAATCCTATTCAAACTATTCTGAAAAATAGAGGAGGAGTGAATTTAACATCCCTTCATGATAAAATTCAACATCCCTTCACGATACAAAATTAAAAAAAAAAAAAAACCCTCAGAAAAACAAGGCATAGAAGGAACCTACCTCAACACAATAAAAACCATATATAACAGACTAACCGAAAGCCTTTCCCCTAAGATCTGGAACATGACAAGGAGGCCCATTATCATTACTGTATTAAACATATTATTGGAAGTTCTAGCTAGAGCAATCAGATAAGAGAAATAAATAAAAGACATCCAAACTGGAAAAGGAGAAATCAAGTTATCTTTGTTTGCAGATGATATGATCTTATATTTGGGAAAAACAGAAGACTCCACTGAAAAGCTATTAGAACTAATTAACAAATTCAGTAAAGTTACAGGGTACAAAATCAACATACAAAAATAAGTAGCATTTCTACATCCCCACATTGAACAATCTGAAAAAGAAATAAAGAAGTAATCTTATTTACAATAACCACAAATAAAAGTGAATGCCTAGGAATTAAATTAACCAAAGAAGTGAAAGATCTCTATAATAAAAACTATAACACACTCATGGCTCCCTCCCCAAGATGGCTGCTGAAGACAAGCTACGGCTGCCGTGGCTCCCTAAGCTGTTCAAAATTGACAAACAGCTTCTGGATGAAGTAGAAGTAGCTACTGAACCTGTCAGTTCCTGGATAGTCCAGGAGAAGGTGTTCAAGGGCCTGGACCTCCTTGAGAAGGCTGCCAAAATGTTACCAAAGCTTGACTCATTCATCCAAAATGAAGATTTGTAAGAGATTGCTTCCACCGACCTGAAGTGCCTGTTGGTGCCCTCACCATGAAGCAAGTCGACCCCAGCAAGCGTCTAGATCATTTGCAGCGGGCTCCAAAACACTTTATAAACTACTTTACTCAGTGCCATTACTCTCATGTGGCAGAGTTTGAGCTGCCCCAAACTGAGAACAACTCAGCTGAAAATCACACTGCTAATTCCTCCATGGCTTATCCTAGCCTCATTTCTATGGCATCTCAAAGACAGGCTAAGATAGAGAGACACAAGCAGAAGAAGGAGTTGGAGCATAGGTTGTCTGCAATGAAATCTACTGCAGAAAGTGGTCAATCAGATGATGGACGTGTTCGTGAATATTATGTTCTTCACCTTCAGAATTGGTTTGGTATCAGCTTAGAAGAGATTGAGAGCATTGACCAGGAAATAAAGATCCTAAGAGAAAGAGACTCTTCAAGAGAGCCCTCAATTTCTAACACATCTCACCTGGAGAGGCCTCCAGTGAAACCCTTCATTCTCACCAGGAACATGTCCAAGCCAAAGTATTTGGAGCTGGTTATTCAAGTCTGGCAACTATGATGGTGACTGACTGTTATGAACAACATTGGAAATATGGAATGGAGTGTTACCAAATCAGAAAATAGCCATGGCAACATCAGAGGAATTCAGAAAAGCAACTCAGCAACAGGAAAATCAAGAAGAAAAGGAGGAAGAGAGTGACGAAATAAACACTCTACAGGGCTTGGGAATGGGATGACTGGAAGGACATCCATCCTAGGGTCAATGGCAAGCAACAGAACATGGGCTGATCTTCCCACAACGTGACAGGACTGCAGGGTGCACACCTCCCTGGTCAAGGAAAACCATGCAGTCTTCCCCTCCCCAGGCTCCCACTTCAGCTGTGTACAATGAAGTCAAAGATGCTAAATCTTACTTTGCATTCAATAAACTGTCAAGTGATTTAAAAATGATAATAATAAATAAGTAAATAATAAAACACTTATGAAAGAAATTGAAGACACACAAAAAATGAAAAGATATTCCATGTTAATGGATTGGAAGAATCAATATTGTTAAAATGTCCATACCACCCAAAACAATCTACAGAATCAAAGCAATCCTTATCAAAATACCAATGATATTCTTCACACAAATATAAAAAAAATCCCAAAATTTAAATGAAACCACAAACAACTCAGAATAGACAAAGCTATTCTGAGACAAAGAACAAAACTGGAGGAATCACATTACCTAATTTCAAATTATACTACAGAACTATATTAACCCAAACAGCGTGGTACTGGCACAAAAACAGACACAGAGACCAATGGAATAGAATGGAGAACTCAGAAACGAAGCCACAAACCTACAGTGAACTCATTTTAAATAAAGGTGCCAAAAACGTACACTGAGGAAAAGACAATTTCTTCAATAAATGGTTTTGTGAAAACTGTGCATCCATAAGCAAAAGAATGAAACTAGACCCCTATGTCTCACCATATACAAAAATCAAATGAAAATGAATTAAAGGCTTAAATTTAAGACTTCAAAGTAAAACTGCTACAAGAAAACATTGAGAAAATTCTCCAGGACATTGGTCTGGAGCAAAGATTTATTGAATAATACCCTATAAGCACAGGCAACCAAAGCAAAAATGGACAAATGGAATCACATTAAGCTAAAAAGCTTCCGCATAGCAAAGAAAACAATCAACAAAGTGAAGAGACAACCCATAAAATGGGAGAAAATATTTGCAAACTACCCATCTGACAAGGGACTAAAAACCAGAATGTGTAAAGAGCTCAAACAATTTTATTGGAAAAATCTAATAATCCAATAAAAAATAGACAAAAGTTATGAATAGACATTTCTCAGAAGAAGACATACAAATGATAAACAAGTATATGAAAAGGTGCTCAATATCATTGATCATGAGAGAAATGCAAATTGAAAGTACAGTGAGATATTATCTCACCCAGTTAAAATGGCTTATATCCAAAAGACAGGTAATAACAAATGTTGGAGTTGATATGAGGAAAATGGAACCCTCAAACACTGTTGGTGAAAATGTCAATTAGTACAACCACTACAGAGAACACTTTGGAGCTTCCTCAAAAATCTAAAAATAAAGCTACCATAAGATCCAGCAATCACACTTCTAGGTATGTACCCAAAAGAAGATAAATCAAAATATTCCAGAGATATCTACATTTCTATGTTTATTGAAGAACTATTTAAAATAGTCACAATTTGGAAGCAATCTAAGTGTCCATCAGTAGACAAATGGATAAAGAAAATGTGGTACATACACACAATGAAGTACTATACAGCCATGAAAAAGAATGAGATCCTGTCATTTGTGACAACATGGATAGAACTGGATGTCATTGTGTTAAGTCATATAAGCCAGGCACAGAAAGACAAACTTGCATGTTCAAACTTATTTGTGAGAGCTAAAAATTAAAACAATTGAACTCATGGAGATAGAGGGTAGAAGGATGAATATCAGAGGCTAGAAAGGGTAGTGGAGTGTGGGGGGAAAGTGGGGACAGTTAATGGGTTCAGTAAAATAGAAAGAATAAGACCTAATATTTGCTAGGACAGCAGAATGACTATAGTAAATAATAATTTAATCTTATGTTTTAAAATAACTGTAAGAGTATAATTGGATTGTTTGTAACACAAAGTATAAACACTTGAGGGGAAAGATATTCCATTTACCATGATGTAATAATTATGCGTTGCATGCCTGTATCAAAGTATCTCATAAATATACATACCTACTATGTACCCATAAAATATAAAAATTAAAAAATTAAAAATTACTCTGCTTTTAGCTTAATTGCAACTTATATTTCAAATCTCAGGTTTACAAATATTGTAGAATAAAGGAAGCTATTATTCATAGCTCTACCCAATTTATAACTAAATTTTTGCCATAGCTAAAGATAATATTTACAAATACACGTTCACTGAATGTAGAAGTCAGAAAATATCCTAGACTTATACATTGTTTATTATTGAATGACCTATATTTCTTATAGAAATCACCAGAAGTAGATGACTGGGGATTTAAGGTTTCAAAATCATGTCAGCAAGCCAAGGGCAGTAGACTTTTTAATTATAATGTATTACTTCAATATCCTAAATGCCAACTCCAGAGACCCCTAACTTCCAGCTTGTTCATGATTTTGGCAGCATTAAGTAGTATAATAGCTTTCAAATATGATGTTAAGTCACAATGGTGGGTTGAGGAAGAAATGAGGAGGAATTACAGCTGGGTTCCCGGAAATTTGGCATAACATGATACTCTTCTTAGTATGTACGAATGAGTTATTTATGGGTTACATGAAATGCTTTAAAATAGGCTTGCAATGCATAACAATCACATTATGGTAAATGAGGTATCTGTCTCCACAAACATTCACTTCACTAGTGAAAAGCAGTGAATGTTAGTTATGCAGGTCAATATTCTCTCTGAGGTATGTCACAGTGAGGGAAAGCAAGTTTGAGAACTGCTTGTGTCATGGAAAGGTCCTTTCTCTCAATGGTCTTGTTTAATCAGCCATCTATTGCACATATTTTGGATGTGCGTATTATTTGCATAAATTATACTATGGTCCAAATTCTGCATTAAATGAACTGTGAGATTTTTGAATACTTTGTAATCTCTGTGCTTGTTTCCTCTTTGTGTAATAACAAAGTTAACTCAGATGATAAGAATTATCAGGCTAGAAGGGCCTTCACTGTCTAAGCAACTCAATCGGCTGCTTCAGCACTTCGAGAGCCTCCTTTATTTTCCTATTCTTTCTCTTATATATAGTTAATTTTCCTGAAAAAATATAGGCTTATAATTTTTACTGAAAAATTAATTCCTGCTTTTTACTGTCCAACAGTATGTTTAGTCTTAGTGAGAGTGTGTTTAATGAGTTTAAAAAAATTCATCCTTGGATGTCATCATAAGCAACAAGATTGGGAAAGCAGGAAAAGTACAATCATATTCCTCTATTGATGCCTACAACTGAGAGTGATACACTCAAAGCATTAAGGAACCAGAAGGGTAAGGCATTGCCCAATCAGGATAGAAACCTACCAATTCAAGAACCCATTGGCCAGAGTACTCTTTGGGTGCCTAATGACCAAATGCCAGCTCTAATTTCAAAAATTCAATGTTAATGCTTTTACACAAGCCAAGTATGTGGATGATTATGTTTACGGTGTAGCTTTTACTTAGTGCTAAACAATTACATCTTTTGCTCTGTTTATATTAAGCTGAAACTCCATGGCAATCAAGTTATCTTCATCAGGAGCCCTAATTACTTTACATAGCAACATTTTGGTTTTGAGTATGACTTCACCAATAAATAGGTGCCTTCGCTTGAGGCAAGATGCTAAACAGAAAACCTGCCATGAACTTTGCGATCATCATCAATGGCAATTTAATGAGTTTTTGATAGAGCATAATATCTGATGAATTGTCTGCTCTCAGAATAGTCATTTCATAGATTAGACGGCAGGCTCAAGCTAGAGAAATGACTAAAGTTTTTAAGGACTTTGTGCTTACTCTACTAATTATTATTGAAAGTTTTAAAATTTTATTTTATTTTTTCACTTTTTAATTTAAGATTTATGCCCCTTTATGAGAGTTTCCATCAGATACGTACACCTCTTTTACGTTGTACAAAAATCAATATACAATTTGGAAATTGCCTTTTAATGTATTCATCAGGCTCTCATGCATGCCAAAAGCACATCATTAGTGCATATTGAAAGGAAAAGAAAATAATTTTGCCTCTGCATTGGTTCATGTTTTCTCAATTCACAATTATATTTAACCTCTTAAGAAACTAATTCAGGCATGCTGAAATAAAGCTCATCAACGTAGCCACAGCATAAAAAAAAAAAAAAATCCTAATGAAGCTTGGATCAGAAGGTATTTGAGGGTGAACGCTTACAATGATTTAAGGTTTAAAGATAGGGAAACTGCGGTTGATACTACAATTTTCAAACATGCTAGATTTGACAGGTATTTTATAATGTGAGCAGTTTGAGCAAATTACCAATTCAGAGACTTAAAGTATTGAAATCCTATTACGGGCAATGAAGTCAAACCGTGGGAGCAGGGTGTCTCTGCTTTTCCAGGGTGCTATTTGTTGGGTCATCTAGACCTCTGGTTTCAAAAGACAGCCCTCAAGCCAGATGCATAAGAATGGTCTGGTGTATTTATTAAAGATAGGAATTCCTGAACTCCACTCAAAATTGACAGGCGAGAAATAATTACGTGGATTCTAGATGTTAGTATTTTTTTATTTTTATTTTTTCTGATACAGAGTTTTGCTCTTGTTGCCCAGGCTGGAGTGCAATGGTGTCATCTCAGCTCACCACAACCTCCCGGTTCAAGCGATTCCCCCGTCAGCTTCCTGAGTAGCTGGGATTACAGGTGCCAGCCACCATGCCTGGCTAATTTTTGTGTTTTTAGTAGAGATGGGGGGGTTTCACCACGTTGGCCAGGGTGGTCTCGAACTCATGACCTCAGGTGATCTGCCCGCCTCTGCCTCCTAAAGTGATGTTAGTATTTTTAATGAACTTCTCCACTTAATGCTGTCCTAGATGCAATGTACTATCATTCTCACAAAATTCCACATGATATATTTCAGCCTCATTTTGATATTTAATAAGAGGGAAAGAGAAAGGTAGAGAGTGACAAAATTGCTTTATCGTAATGGGTGCACAATGTACAGACACAAAGCTTCCTGCCAAATGAGCTTTTCTCAGAGCTCTGCACCATTTCTTCTGGCACCATTACTCTTCCTTGCCATCATTTGTTACCTTTTGGTGAACTCTTTCTGTGATTTGAGAGGACACAGGTGCCCCAAACCTGGAGAGCAGCCTTTGACAGTTTTCAGCTGTTTTGCTATTTGTAGTGAGCATTAGAATTTTCCAGACCCCTTAGCTACTCTTTGCTTGACAAATAACACAATAAAGAAGATTGATATCAAGGTCTTTTAGATAATTGAGCAGGAAGAAGCTTCAGGAGCTATATGTTAGCTCTACTATGTTTGTCAACAGTTGAGTTAAATGATCCACTAGTCATTTAAAACAAATGACTCTAAATTTATTTTAACACCAGTGCTGATAATAGTATTAAGCATTGGCTTAGCTTAGCACTCTGAATAGACTTTAAATCTTTCATAGTACATGATTGCTAATCACAGCAAGAACATTTGGAAAACGGATAAAGAGAAAAGGATCCAAGTTATACTCACCCTAACACTAGTAGGTCCCTAATAAATAACTGTAAACGGAAAGAAAGAGAAAGGAAAATGGAAAGTAGAAATGAAGGAAAGGAGGAAATAAATTATAAACCTCTTTATAAGCATCTGTGTTTCTAAAACAATAAATCTTGTGTGTTTACCTACAAGAATCTGCTAAACATGTTTAGTTCTAATAGTTACTTAATATAACATTTAGGGATAAAATAGCAATACATAAAAAATAGGATTTTCAAAATAGTTTCTTAAATGTATGCCATGAAATGTGATTTTGAACAAGCCATACATTTTTAAAATCCTGTCTATGCCACTTTTATATCTATTGTGTGACCTAATGCAACAGCGAAGGTACAGCTGCTAATATTCCCTGTGCTGCTTTTCGTTACTAATATTCTCTCATGGGCCTTTGTGCTTTGCCTTTTCTATTGTTCAAAGTAGAAAAGTAGTATCTAGATGATAATATTTTACTTTGGCGGGGCACTGTGGCTCACGTCTGTAATCCCAGTCCTGTGGGAGGCCGAGGTGGAAGGATAACGAGGTCAGCAGTTTGAGACCAGCCTAGCCAACATGGTGAAACCCTGTCTTTACAAAAATACAAAATTATCTGGGCCTGGTGGCGTGTGCCTGTGATCCCAGCTACTTGGGAGGCTGAGGCGGAAGAATCGCTTGAACCCAGGAGGCAGAGGTTGCAGTGAGCCGAGATCGTGCCACTGTACTCCAGCCTGGGTGACAGAGTGAGATTCTGTCTCAAAAAAAAAAAAAAAAAAAAAACTTTTGGAAGAAGGAAAAATTAAATTTGGAAGCAGATGCTAAGGGTTTGAGCCTCAGTGCTCTCAATTACTGGTTTTGAGATTTGGGTAACTCTCTTAAATGCCCCATACCTAAATCCACTCTTTGCTAACATGGGAGTAAAAATACATTTGTTATATTCTTTAGAAAGTGAGGAGACATTCCGAAGAGAGTACTCTGAAAGCTGTTCGCAGATTGTAAACCACTGTTCAATTGCACTTGTTATTCTAATCTTTCAACACAACTTCTTGCCTTTGGTTGGGATTCTGGATGTTCTAACTTAGCATAGTGTCGACACACAGTTCAGCTCTAATGACAAGAAAATCCAATTCTTACAGAGAAAGAAAATGAATTGTATGCCGTTCGGTCACACATTTGGAACCTGTTATTTTCAATAATAACATGTTAGAGAAGCATTCATTATCGACTAGAAATAACTTATTTCGACAGTTAGCTGTAGTAGAGTTCACGCCGAGTGCTAAGATGCTGACATCAAACAGAAAGAGAGTAAATACAGTGAGCTCCATTCTAGCAGAAGGCATCCATCAACATGGTTTATTTGCAAGGTACTGTATTATTTCTTCTCAATCAGCAAGTTTAAGGTAGTCTTTTTTACAGCAGGAAGTGTTGTCCAGCCATTTCTGTCTCTCTACTGTTCAACCCTTTGCCATTCACAGCAAATCTAAACTATTTTAAGGCCACTTCTCTTTGAACCCACAGGTCTGGTTTAATACTCAAAAGTCACCCTTAGGTTAGAGGATATAAACCCAGTTATTTGAATCTAGGAAAGCTAACCTGCTTTCATGAAGATCTCAGCTTTAGAGTCAGATAAATGTCTTCAGATGCGTTTGTGCGGAGCACAGCCAAATGATATGAGGCCAGTTAGAAGATTACATTTCTGTGTTCCCTTCCCAGCAGATAAGTTTATCCAGGGACCTATATCCTCTTCATTTCTCAGCAGGAAAAAGAGTATTAAGACTTCGAGCCTAATAAAATTCACAGCATAGCAATTTCATGGGTAAGACAAGAACTGGGCTTGTGGGGAAAAAGAAAGCACTAAGTCTGTCCATCAGAATTACTTTAAGAAGTCTGTTGTGCATTGGTATCAAAGATCTTCCTCTGGAAGCAATGTATGAAGGGCTGGGATTATCAACAACAAAATGATTGAACTTGAAGCTAGGAGAAAAGTCAGAACCACAAATTATTCTCATAGAAGTAAGAGAAAGAAGAGCTGGCAAGATATTAAGAAATTACTTTCACTGTAAAATTGAGTGCTGCAAACACACAAGAGATACGAGTGCTAAGCAGTATTGTATAAAATACAAACTAACCAAAAATCTCTAATGACAAAATGATCAGTAACACTATACATACTCATAGATTCTCAGAGTTGCGTCAACGCATTTTGGACATTTTGATCAGTAGAAAGATAAATAAATACATTGCAATCCAATATTGAATTTCTCTCGTTTAAATATACAAGTATACAAAATGATTATTTTGAAAACATTTTCCCACTAAAATTATTTATATTGTAATCCTATAGTGCATAAAAATCCTTTTTGTACTAGAAAATGTAAATAAGTAGATAATTTTTGGATTTGAACAACAAAGTAGATATGTTTAACAAAAGTTTGTGAAGCACTTTTTGGTTTCTTATTATTTCAAGAAGCTAATAGACCATCAAAATTTAAATTTAAAAAATTTAGAATTCCTTTAAATCAATTCTAAGTATCTAGCTATTCCTTCCCACACAAGGTAAACCACAATTTTAAAAAATGGGGTTCTAGGAAATGATTTAGCCCATTTTGAGTATTACTTTTATTCAACAAATAAATATCAGGTGCTAATGCACAGGTCTTCATCAGGTCAAACACACATCCGAGTGAATGATTTTTTAATAAAGACATTATGGAATTTGGAGAAATTACCCTTTCAGGTAATTAAAATGGTCTATGTTAGCGCCTTTTCCCACCACCTAAACCCATATCCATCGCTGTTTCCATAACTCAGATCACAATGAATCATTTGGAAGATTTTGGAAGTTAAATTCACTCTACATAGTGTGCTACTTTGTTCTGTGGTAATAGTCTGTGTTGCCCTGATGATATAACAGCTCATGGGACATTCAGATTGGTGAGAGACAATCGGGGTTCAATCTTGGTTCTACCACTTACTAGCCATATGATTTGACTAGTTGCTTGCAGAAAATGAAAACAATAATATAATTTTTATGAGGATTTCATGATGTAGAGCACTTGGTACTGAATATAGCACATCATAGCGGGTCAGTAAGTTTTTTTTTTTTTTTTTTAATTTATTTATTATTATTATACTTTAAGTTGTAGGGTACATGTGCATAACGTGCAGGTTTGTTACATATGTATACTTGTGCCATGTTGGTCTGCTGCACCCATCAACTCGTCATTTACATCAGGTATAACTCCCAATGCAATCCCTCCCCCCTCCTCCCTTTGATTTATTATTGATATTGTTTTTTAAAAAATTTTCCTGTGTATAATATTTGATAAGTAATAAAGAATTATAACAAATAAATCCGACCCTGTTTTTCTGTTTTTAGAAATAATTATTTTCTATGGCTGCATAGTATTCCATGGTGTATATGTGCCACGTTTTCTTAATCCAGTCTGTCACTGATGGACATTTGGGTTGATTCCAAGTCTTTGCTATTGTGAATAGTGCTGCAATAAACATACGTGTGCATGTGTCTTTGTAGCAGCATGATTTATAATCCTTTGGGTATATACCCAGTAATGGGATGGCTGGGTCATATGGTACATCTAGTTCTAGATCCTTGAGGAGTCGCCATACTGTTTTCCATAATGGTTGAACTAGTTTACAATCCCACCAACAGGGTAAAAGTGTTCCTATTTCTCCACATCCTCTCCAGCACCTGTTGTTTCCTGACTTTTTAATGATCGCCATTCTAACTGGTGTGAAATGGTATCTCATTGTGGTTTTGATTTGCATTTCTCTGATGGCCAGTGATGATGAGCATTTTTTCATGTGTCTGTTGGCTGTATGAATGTCTTCTTTTTTTTTTTTTTTAATTTATTTATTATTATTATACTTTAAGTTGTAGGGTACATGTGCATAACGTGCAGGTTTGTTACATATGTATACTTGTGCCATGTTGGTCTGCTGCACCCATCAACTCGTCATTTACATCAGGTATAACTCCCAATGCAATCCCTCCCCCCTCCCCCCTCCCCATGATAGGCCCCGCTGTGTGATGTTCCCCTTCCTGAGTCCAAGTGATCTCATTGTTCAGTTCCCACCTATGAGTGAGAACATGCGGTGTTTGGTTTTCTGTTCTTGTGATAGTTTGCTAAGAATGATGGTTTCCAGCTGCATCCATGTCCCTACAAAGGACGCAAACTCATCCTTTTTTATGGCTGCATAGTATTCCATGGTGTATATGTGCCACATTTTCTTAATCCAATCTGTCACTGATGACATTTGGGTTGATTCCAAGTCTTTGCTATTGTGAATAGTGCTGCAATAAACATACATGTGCATGTGTCTTTATAGCAGCATAATTTATAATCCTTTGGGTATATCCCCAGTAATGGGATGGCTGGGTCATATGGTACATCTAGTTCTAGATCCTTGAGGAATCGCCATACTGTTTTCCATAATGGTTGAACTAGTTTACAATCCCACCAACAGTGTAAAAGTGTTCCTATTTCTCCACATCCTCTCCAGCACCTGTTGTTTCCTGACTTTTTAATGATCGCCATTCTAACTGGTGTGAGATGGTATCTCATTGTGGTTTTGATTTGCATTTCTCTGATGGCCAGTGATGATGAGCATTTTTTCATATGTCTGTTGGCTGTATGAATGTCTTCTTTTGAGAAATGTCTGTTCATATCCTTTGCCCACTTTTTGATGGGGTTGTTTGTTTTTTTCTTGTAAATTTGTTTGAGTTCTTTGTAGGTTGTGGATATTAGCCCTTTGTCAGATGAGTAGATTGCAAAAATTTTCTCCCATTCTGTAGGTTGCCTGTTCACTCTGATGGTAGTTTCTTTTGCTGTGCAGAAGCTCCTTAGTTTAATGAGATCCCGTTTGTCAATTTTTGTGCCTTTTGTAGGGACATGGATGCAGCTGGAAACCATCATTCTTAGCAAACTACCACAAGAACAGAAAACCAAACACCGCATGTTCTCACTCATAGGTGGGAACTGAACAATGAGATCACTTGGACTCGGGAAGGGGAACATCACACACCGGGGCCTATCGTGGGGAGGGGGGAGGCGGGAGGGATTGCATTGGGAGTTATACCTGATGTAAATGACGAGTTGATGGGTGCTGACGAGTTGATGGGTGCAGCACAGCAACAGGGCACAAGTATACATATGTAACAAACCTGCACGTTATGCACATGTACCCTAGAACTTAAAGTATAATAATAAAAAAAAAATTAAAAAAAAAAAGAGTTAACACTTTCTTGTATGTAACCAAAATACCATTAACTATTCATAAGAATTAAATACACTGATTACCATTTTACACGGGCTATATTTAAATTTTTTGATTGTCTTAACACTATCTTTTATAGATTAAAAAAATCTTGGGTCAAAAAAAAAAAAAGAAATAATTATTTTCAAGCCAGTTATTTTACGTGCTTCAGTCTTGCTTTTTTTTTTTTTTAAATTTAATTTTAAGTTCCGGGATACATGTGCAGGACGTGCAGGTTTGTTTCATAGGTACACGTGTGCCATGGTGGTTTGTGCACCTATCAACCCATCACCTAGGTATTAAGCTCCACATGCATTAACATTTTTGCTTTTCATGTTTCTGTAACCCCCACAGCACCCACAAAAAGAGCACACTCAGCTTTTGGCACAGCTTCAGTGAGTGGCTGTGTCATGCTGTTAAGCTGACTGATTACTACCCACGTGTAAATCACCCCAAAAAGCAATTCAGCTTTAGCTTGGCGGTCTCTGGGGTGGCATGGATATTTCATCTTTTCACATGGGAATACTTTTCAATGCAACAGTGTGGACTCGCGGAAAAGTCTACCGTGTGCTCTTCAATTACATAAAAATGTTTGCAAACTGCTGTAAATCTTGTTCAAAGTAGAAAATGCTCAACCCTGTGCAAACCAGTAGTGATCTTAGTCAATTCCTTTTTCCTCTTACAGCCTGTGCTTGGCAGAAGGCCAAATTTTGATGGGCTGTTTTTCTCTTCATATCACGGAGAGTTTAAGTGATAGGTACATTGTAGTAGATGCCTCCTGTTTTCTGCCCAAGTGATTTGAATACAATTAATTACATGTGAGGCTTCAGGATCTTGCTTCAGGATTGACTCAGTTAGCAATATTACTCCTTGGCCACAGTTTGAGGTACAGAGTCCTGGGCATGTGACTCAGGTTTATCTAGTCAGGTTGACTCTTAGGATTTTTTGCTGGGAATGCTGGGATAAGTCTCACTTCTCCACTGGAATTGGTGATTCAAGTTTGTGAGACTTAAAACTGCTGCATTCTAGGAGCAAGAGCTTGAAAACTCCAAGGGATTATTATTAGATCTGAGGATTAGGTGTAATCAGAGGAAACAGAGCTGTAAGATGCATTTGATTGGCATCTTTGAGCCATTGATTAAGTTCTCTTGGGAACTAGAAGGGCCTCTGAGCTGTTATGTCTTGTACACCATTATTTGCTAAACCAGATTGTTTTAGGCTTTCTGTAGCTTAAAATTGAAATAATCCTGAGATATAGAGTCTCTAAATCTATTGTATTTTAGATAGATCATATTGAAGGTCCTGAATCTTGCATTCTTGGCCCAATAGGCATTGCAGCTTTTCTCCCTGATTATTCAAAGCTTATATACTGTTAAGATTTGACAGGACAGTTCCTGGTGAGAGTGTGTGTGTGTGTGTGTGTGTGTGTGTTTGTGTGTGCATGTGTGTGTCTGTGTTTGAAGGTCAGCTAATGTTGGGTTATAAATCACTAAAAACACAGTGGCTTAAAGCAACAGTCATCTATTCCTGTTTACTTATACGTGGTTCTTGGCTGTGCACAGGAAGCAAATTTGCTTCAAGATAGGGTCCCTTAAGCAGGGCTTGGCTTCTTGCTAAGAGCTGGTTTCAGGTTTGTTCCATGCATGCTCTCTCTAGAGCTCAGGCTAAAGAAACAATAGTTTCTCATGATAAAGTCTTGAGGTGACAATGAGGTACAAAAGAGCAACAGTAATCCCATAAGCACACTTCAAGACCCTATTGGTGTATTTGTGTATTTGACTGCAGAAGGCACCTCAGTATGTTTTCAGTGGATGATATGTACAAATAAACTTCTTAATACAATTACCTCATTTGAATTCAAAATAATTGAAATCTTAATATCCAGATTTTATTCCCAGCTTAGTCACTTGTTTTACGACCTATAGCAAGTCACTTTACCTCTTTCGATTTTTCTCCTCCACTCTAAAATGGAATTAGTCAATCCTTAGTTCTAAAGTGGTTGTGGAAATAAATTAAAACAATACCCAAAGGATTATAAATCATGCTGCTATAAAGACACATGCACACATATGTTTATTGTGGCACTATTCACAATAGCAAAGACTTGGAATCAACCCAAATGTCCATCAGTGACAGACTGGATTAAGAAAATGTGGCACATATATACCATGGAATACTATGCAGCCATAAAAAAGGATGAGTTTGTGTCCTTTGTAGGGACATGGATGCAGCTGGAAACCATCATTCTCAGCAAACTATCGCAAGAACAGAAAACCAAACACCGCATGTTTTCACTCATAGATGGGAACTGAACAATGAGATCACTTGGACTTGGGAAGGGGAACATCACACACTGGGGCCTATCATGGGGAGGCGGGAGGGGGGAGGGATTGCATTGAGAGTTATACCTGATGTAAATGACGAGTTGATGGGTGCTGACGAGTTGATGGGTGCAGCACAGCAACAGGGCACAAGTATACATATGTAACAAACCTGCATGTTATCCACATGTACCCTAGAACTTAAAGTATAATAATAATAATAATAAAAAACAATGTAGATGGAAACAAGTTGAAGGAAAAGACTCTATCCTAACTGCAGTGTATAAAGGAATGAATTACCCTAAACACCTGAAGTAGAGAAGAAATTGGGCTTGTGGTTACTAGAAATCAAGATAGAAAAGAATTACAGTTCTTTTTTAAAAACATAAATAAAGAGTGAGAGGAAGAAGGATGAACATCAGCTATCTTAAAAGAGCACGACACTCTACTAGACAGTGTTTGTTATCTCATTTAATCCACATTTTTCATGGTGGAAAAACAAAAGGAAAGGAACATTGATTGAAGTGTAGCACTCACAAAATTCTGAATGGCCAATTTTACTTAATGGGTACATGGCTTGATTGGCAGTCTGTCTGTAGGAGAGAAGAGATTTCAGAATTTTCCAGCATTACTTCTCATTTCCTGGAGCTTGAATCACACTTATGTCACTAATTAGCTCTCCTCTCCTTGGAAGGTGAGTCAACCACTCTGGGCTTTCTTTTGGGTAAAAATGAGAAAAATGATAGTTACTGTAATATTCTACAAGAATTGCAGAATTTTTTAAAAAGTAGTACATACTTGTATGCAGTGCAGAGTTAATTTTTAATAAGTCAGATCTCCTTCTGATTTTAATTCTCTGATAACCAAAACCTAAACATATTTTTGATTTCCCATCTTCCTGTCTCTCTATACATACATTTACAGAAAGAATTTGATTTAATGTCTTAAGGAACAAAACTGTCCTGTGAAACATAGCAAATGTGTGAGCTAGAATCTTCCTCCCTCTTTAGGCAGCTGAAAAAAAGCAGACAATAAAAATAATATATGGACCCCCTAAAGCTTGCCTACCATTGATTAAGGCAAGAGCAGAAGAAAAATATATAATATGTTAACATGCCTTCTTTCTTTCATTGCATTTTTCTAGGTTATTAAGATGTAATTTGGATGTTTTCCTCTCAATATTTTTGGAAAAAAAACAAAAAACAAAAACAAGATTATAAAGCTTCTAAGAGCTGTTGAAAAATCTGGAGTTAAATAAATGTTATCATTTTACACACACAAAATTTGATTGTTCACAAAAGTGAATATTTTCTGAGCTCCAGTAAAATCTTCAGAAATATAGATGACATCACAAATGTTTCTACGGTAGAAGCCACTTCCAGTGTAATGACTACATGGTTAAAAGCATGACTTCAGTAGTTGTCCTACTCACGATGGACAAGAGACAGACACTGAACTCTGGGTGAACTGGTACATCAAATTTTACTTCTCACTCATGAAAACCCCACACAGTTCAGTGGGACTGCTCCTCTATTTATGAAAGCACGCAGCTGAAAGTGATGATGTTCACTTTCTCTTATATTCTAATTTGCCAGAACTTAGTCTCATGACTAATTGTAATTTTAAAGAAGACTGGGAAATATAGAAAAAGTCTGGTTTGTTTCATGAGCACTAATTATCTTTGCCACAGGAATGAAATACTTTGGGTTTGACTTATATCTTTCCCAGGTTTTAACTGCAAGTTCTTGGGCGGTTACCAATCACTTCCAAGCCTTAGGTGTTCAACTATGAAATGGAGACAATCGCTGTTGCTTATTTTGAATGCCTTGAGGGTTAGACAAGATATTACATGGAAGAGCTTGTCCCAGTACCAGTCATATAATAATCACTAAAAATCGGCAGTTATTATCATGCTTATAGTCATTTTTCTCCATTATTTGAAAGATTGAGGTGTTAGTTAACTAAAAACGTTAAAATGATAAACAATGGAGCAAAGTAGAGAGAGTAAATAGTACTGGGGAGGTACTTTGGATTGAATGGTGAGTGAATACCTCTCTCGTGAAATGACATGAAAGCTAATATACAAATAATAGGAATAGCAGGTAACCAGTCTTCCAGCCAATTAAAAATGTATACAAAGGCCCTGAGGCAGATAATACCTTACTGTCTTAGAGGAACTAAACCAAGACCAGAGTAACTGTGGCTCAGTGAAATAGATGAAGTTGGATAGAAAGAGTGGCACAGGGTATAAGACTAGAGAGGCGCCGGGCGCGGTGGCTCAAGCCTGTAATCCTAGCACTTTGGGAGGCCGAGACGGGCGGATCACGAGGTCAGGAGATCGAGACCATCCTGGCTAATACGGTGAAACCCCGTCTCTACTAAAAAATACAAAAAACTAGCCGGGCGAGGTGGCGAGCGCCTGTAGTCCCCGCTACTCGGGAGGCTGAGCCAGGAGAATGGCCTAAACCCGGGAGGCGGAGCTTGCAGTGAGCTGAGATCCGGCCACTGCACTCCAGCCTGGGTGACAGAGCGAGACTCCGTCTCAAAAAAAAAAAAAAAAAAAGACTAGAGAGGCAGGCAGTGTTCAGAGCACACGAACTGAAGATAAAGAGCTAACAGCTGGTTGAAGTTTTCATAGTTAATAAGGCACCTCTTCAGACTTGTGATCTTTATATTACATCATATACTCTTCCCAGAGTTAGAGGCATAATTATAGCATCTAGTTATATGGGATGATAGAATTAAAAAAATTTAAGTGTAATTTCCTTCAATTATTAAAACAAGTCTCTGATATCACTAAGGCAAACAGTAATCCATAGACACAGATGAGAGATATATGTTCAGGGGGCCGACTGGACTACCCGAAATCACACAGTAAGTGGTGCAAGCGGGGTGTAAAATCAGTAAAACTCCTACTTGCTTTGAGGTAGGATAAGGGTGAGAAGTTGCACATGGACCATGTATCTACTATGTGCCAGATCTTGGATGGGATATTTTAGAAACGTTATTCAGAAAGATCTTTAGCAATACCATCTGCTGCAATTTGAAATAAATTAGATTTTTTTTTCTTTCTTCTATCATGAAATGTAAGTCATGATATTCTAGTATTCTAACTCAATATTAATGAGGCGGCAGCAATTGCTTCTATTTTCAAGAGCAGATCTGCCAGAAGAAGAGAAAGGTGTTAACATATGAAATATATCCTTAAAAAAGAATAATATCCACGATGAGAACTATACAGTTAGTACACATGACCCTTATGCTTTGATGATTATGTCAGTCAAAGGCAAATGAAACCATGCATTAATTACTGTGTTATTTGTTAAATACAAAATTGTGAACCAATTTTGATCAAAAGAGAGTTCACCTGCATTTAGAGAAAGTGATAACTAATAGTGCATCTAGGTAGACTTAATCCAATTTACCTAAAAACATTACATATATATTCTCTTTGACAGTGCTTTTAATACCAGCTAGATCTGCATTACACAAATCATTTTTACCTTTTGGGGTAGTAATTTTTACTTTAAAAAATTGTCACTATACAAATTTAAGTGAAATAAGTTATTTGTACAGATAATGAAAACTGAAAATGATTTAAATTTGTGGATTAATTATAATGAGAATATTCTCCATATACATGTTAGACATACAAAAGGGAACAAGCAAAGCAAAGTTGGGAACTCCAAATAAGTAGAATATGGTGTTATTTAGCCCTGTATTTGTAATGACCCATATGTCTGACACATCTCAGGGGCTAATAACTAATTAGTAAAATAATTCTAGACATATAAACAAGGCATTGTGATATTGTTGCATAAAATCGTTAGCTACGATGCTACTTAAGACAGGTTTGCTGGCTATTAGATGCCTAGTTAGGGGTGATCTAACTGCACATTCTACAGATATTTTCAGATAACAAGGTCTTGTCATTAGGTGACACAATGAAAAGAGACTGAGTTTCTGATTCAGCTGGACCCCTGGTGGAGCTTCACACCTTTCAGGATCTTGAACTTAAGCACGTTACTAAACTTCTGAACCTCAGATTTCCCATCTGTCAAATGAGATTAACATGCCTACACCCCATAATTGTGCCAAACATCTTATTGGGTCCTAGAAAAACATCTTATCCATATGAAACTTAAATTCTAATAAGACTTAATGTTATAAACTAGGTAAAGAATCTAGCAAACTACCTTGCATACAGCAGAAGTTCAGAACTTCACAGTTCTCCTGTTACTGCCACATGAGCCATGACTGGAGGTATACTTGTTTTTTTCTAGGACTTCTATGCAATTAAACTTTACATTACTCATGTTTCCAATATATAAGGGGCCTCACATGTTATAGTGCTTTGAATTAAAATTTAAGAGGAACAAATAAGTACCTATTTTGTTATTCTAGGTACATAGAAGACATTGTTAGAAAATAGAACATTACAGAGTCTCAATACAGCCAATGATTCTTGCCGTCTGACATTTGTTTGAAAGACACAAATAATATTCTCTACAGAAGCAAAAGTCACATAAGGTCAAACATATTTTGGAGCTTGTCCTTCATGGACAAAAACAGGTAAATGTTTAACTCTACCAGTAAAATTGTGAACAACAGAGGGAAGCAATGGGCCAACAGGGTGATCAGGGAAGGCCAGCTGCAGTTATGTGAAGTCTGACCTGTGTATCTAGTTGACCCAAGAGGAAAGAATACAATAAAGTCTCTGACCTAAAATGTATTTTTAAATGAAATTTGACAATAGCTGGTAAAATACGTTTTGTGTTTCATCAAGCCTCTAAATTTTGAAATCATTTAATATGTTTGATACACTCAAAACACTGGCAGAGTCACAAGTCCCTTCTAACCCCATGATGTATTTACTGGAAAACTCCCATTTACATAATACACAATTATGATACTGTTAACATCCACCCTCTAGAAAATGCAGTACACTAGCAGCTCCCTTCGTGCCCCCAGTTCCCTTGTAGCTTAGACATTCTTGCTTATATTGCAAGAAAAAGTCTGCCAGAACCAAGTGAAATGATATTGACAGATTGCAAATGTATGCATATGCAAGCTCTCATTCTTCATTACTCCCTTCTTAACCCCTTCATTCATCCATTCATCCTTTCATTTGCACTTATCTAACAACAAATATTTATTCAACAGTCACCATCCTAGATTTGGGGGACAAAAGAGATATCTGGATTAAAAAAAAATCTTCCATTCTTGAATCTAAAAAGTCTAAAAGAGAAGAAATTAAAATAAATTTTAAGAAACGATAAAATACTAAAAATCAGTTAAAGTATTATGTAGAAATTTAACAGGGGGCTGAAATTCTAACAAACTGGGGCAGCCAGTAGCAACAGAGGCCAGTTATTTAAATAGGTGGTTGGGAATGCCCCTTAGATAGACAGTATTTAAGATGCAACCTGAGGAGTCAAAAAAAGCTGGTCAAACAATGGGTCTGATAAAGAGCTTTTTATTTGGAAAAAGTTGGTTATTCAAAGGCTTTGAGTTGGAAAAGAACCTAGACTATTCGAGTAAGTGAGAGAACATTACTGTAATTGGAATGTGGAAGCAAGGGGCAATGACTCTAGTCAAGATGGCAGTGAGTCTGAGGTTAGGTTGGATAGAACATTGGAGGCCATCATAAGACATTTGATTTTATTCCAACTACATGGATGGGTATAAGCCATAGAAAAGCAAGATAAAATTTCTATTTTCAAATTATCATTTGTGCTATTGTACAGAGTGTGGGTTAATGAAGGGCCAAGGTGGAAGCAGGAAAACCAGGCCAAAGGCTCCTGTGAAAAAGAAATGACGTTGACCTGTCTTGGGAGAAAAGCTGAGTGTTGGGAGAAGCTGAGGCAGGGCTTGCATGTCTAACATATTGTAAACGAGTCTTGGAGCATGTCCGGGGTCCAGGGTCTAAACCCCTCATGGCCTTTGGAACACCAAGCTCTGTGCTAAAGGGTGGAAGGCTACCCTGACACACCATAATCTAAACCCAGGGCATAACACCCCTTGTGGCTCTGGATTGTGTCTACACTTGCTGGCTCCTTGCTTCCAGCCCTCCCAGCCTCCTAGATCGATTGTGTCTTAGAACTAGCCATGTAAATGCTAAACCGTCACAGCTGTAAATCATGTGCTTAATGCAACACTCCCTTTCAACCCCACATTCTCACCACCTGTTTCTTTGTTTGATCACCAATAAATAGTCTGGGCTTCCAGAGCCTGGGGCCTTCACAGCCTCCATACTCGTTCGTGTTGGCCCCCTGGACCCACTTTCTCTCTCAAACTGTCTTTTCTCCTTCCTTTGACTCTGCCAGACTTCGTCACCCCCATTACCTGGTGTGGGGTCCAATCACCCCAACAACCTGGATCTGCAGATCACGTCTAGAACACATATAGAATAACTTAAATTGACATCTTAATTTATAGTTGCTCAGGGTTAATATTTTCTAATTCTTAAATTGTATTTGTATGGAGATGGAAAATTAAAGATTTGATGTCATGCCCAGGATCATAAAGCTAGTTCATGATAGACCAACAGCTCTGCTGTTCTGGGTCCCAAATCAAACTTACCTTCAAGTGAATAGATTCATACAAAAAGTCCTGGCTGCTCTGCTACACTACACCTGCTGAGATATACTGGCATTAGGGGTAGAATTAAATTCTGGTCATTTAATTAAGATGATGATGATGATGGCAGCACATTTTTAATTCCTGGGCATCATATGTCAGATTCTGGGCTAAGTGCTTCTTTAGCCCAAACCCATGACAATCCTATGAGATCCAATTCTGTATCCAGTACATCCATTCTATACACAGGTAGCACAGACTGAGAGAGGTTTAATGATTCGCTATGTCCACAGAGTAAGTATAGAACCCATGTCCAATTCATTCTAAAGAATATACGGTGTTGCCAACAATAAAGTATCTATTGTTGTACAGTTATGATCATTATATTAAAAAGTGGACAATATATTTATACATGGGAGATTGTTTAAAAGTCATCTAAAATCTCACAACCCTAAATTAATCCCCCCAAATATTTTGATAGCTTCCTTTCATGATTTTCATTATGTAATTACATGGACATCAACAATACTAACCCAGGTACTATCAGTAGTAGTCATTGTTTTTGACTTTCAGTTATATACTTGAGATTATTCTACCATATGAGCTAAAAAATTATTTCCTTTGCTTGCATTTAATATACTATTAAAGAAATTGTTTTTTCTGAAATGTGACTCTGCCTTCAATCTGCCTAGCAATGAGTGATAGCAATAATTACGTAATTGCCCATTCTTACGTACTTGCCTCCTATAAGAGTGTATGTATTTGGCATAACACTGGGTTTCAGCTGAACTATGAAGATCAGAATAGCATCACATGATGGATAAAGTATTAAAAAAATGACAGAATAGTTACAGTGAATCTGGAGTCCCATGCCACTATCTAGTTGCACCAAATTTAACAAGGAAATTATGGGTTCACTTTTACAGAAAAGATGCCCCTGAAAATAGAAAGATGTTTGCAAATAGAACAACTTTACCTCTAAAGTAAGGGAGTTTGCTGTCTAAGCAATGCTTTGCTCCAAAAAACCTAAAGAAGTGTAGGAATCACCTCAATAATTGTTGATATTTTACATAAATTTATATTTCCAAGATCTTCAGAATTCATAGGAAAGGGTAAGTTACATTTATCAATTACCATCTCATTTAATTTTCACAAAAGCCATGAATCAGGTCTATTACAAATGCCACATAGTCATGGTACTCTTTCAAGATTTCCTTACTCCGAAGGAAATCTGTGCCTTTCAGCTCTAGAGATTCCACTGGAATACTTACTGGATCATTATGTTAGTCTGTTTTGCATTTCTATAAAGGAATACCTGAGACCAGGGAATTTATAAAGGAAAGAGATTTATTTGGCTCATGGTTCTGCAGGAAGTACAAGCATGGCACCAACATCAACTCGGCTTCTGGTGAAGCCTCCGGAAACATTCAAGTCATGCTGGAAGGGATGAGGGAGCCAGTGTGTCACATGGCGAGAGCGGGAGCAAAAGAGAAAAAGGGAAGGCCCCAGACTCTTTTAAACATCCAGATTTCATGTTAACTCATTACTGCAGGGAAGGCACCAAACCATTCATGAGGGATCTGCCCCCATGACCCAAACACCTCCTACCAGGCCCCACCTCCTACACTGGGGATCACATTTCAACATGAGATTTGGAGTGAACAAGTATCTAAACTAAATCGTCATTTACTAGTCCTCCCTCAAACCATTATAAAAAATGCGTCTATTGAATTTGCCATGTGACTTTATTATACTTCCTTCTATTGTAAGTCGAGTATGTTTTCCTGACTGAGTGATATTGGGTTTAGGCAGTTATTTGCTTTGGGCACTGAATGTTAGCAACACTAATTCCAGCAGAAATCGAGTGTTTTTCACCTGACCTCTTGTCCTTCTGGCATCCATGATAAGAAAAGCACACTCCAAATTCCTAATGGTTCCATAATTTGAGCAGACCTAAACTAAATCTGCAACCCAAAGCAAAGCCCATTTGAGGCCAGCCGCACTCAGAAGAGCAACATAGAAATTTACAGATTTGTGAGTGCTGAAAAAAAATGTATTCCAGCCAGGCGCAGCCTATAATCCCAGCACTTTGGGAGGCCGAGGTGGGCGGATCACAAGGTCAGGAGATCGAGACCATCCTGGCTAACATGGTGAAACCTCGTCTCTACTAAAAATACAAAAATTAGCTGGCGTAGTGGCAGGCGCCTGTAGTACCAGCTACTCGGGAGGCTGAGGCAGGAGAATGGTGTGAACCTGGGAGGCGGAGCTTGCAGTGAGCCGAGATAATGTCACTGCATTCCAGCCTGGGTGACAGAGGGAGACTCTGTCTCAAAAAAAAAAAAAAAAAGTATTCCTTTAAGCCACTAAGACATTGTGGTATTTTGTTATGCTGCATTACTGTAGCAAACCTAACTAATAAACTTTCAAGAGTCTCCTGTCATGTGGTATTTGGAATGTCATTTTATTTTATTTTCCTGGATCTTCCTACACCATTTTAAATTAAAATACCTTCACATGCTGTGTCTTTGTTACCTTGGTAGTTTATCTTCTATGTGCATACCTTGTTTCATTGTGTTTTGCTTAATTGCATTTCACAGATGACACATTTTTTACAGATAGGAGGTTTGTGAGAACCCTGCATCAAGCAAGTCTATCACTGTCATTTTATCAACAGTAGGTGCTCACTTTCTTTCTCTGTGTCGCATTTTGGTAATTATCACGATATTTCAAACTTTTTCACTATTATTGTATGTGTTATGATGGTCTATGATCAGTAATCTTTGATGTTGCTATTGTGATTGTTTTGGGACCCGACACAACCAAGCCCATATAAGACAGCAAACTTAATCCATAAACACTGTGTATATTGTGACTGCTCCAAAGCGGTTCCCCATCTCTCTCCCTCTCCTTGGGCCCCCCTATTTTCTGAGACACTGTGGTATTTACATTAGGCCTATGAACAACCCTACAATCGCCCCTAAGTGTTCAAGTGAGAGAACAGTTACATGCTTCTCACTTTAAAACAAAAGCTAGGTATGATTAAGCTTAGTGAGGAAGGTGTGTCAAAAGCTAAAATAGGCCAAAAGCTTGGCTTTTTTTGTCAGTTAGCCAGGTTGTGACTGCAAAGGAAAAGTTCTTGAAGGAAATATAAAGTGTTACTCCAGGAAATGTAAAAATGATAAGAAAGCAAAACAGCTTTGTTGTTGGTATGAAGAAAGTTCACGTCGTCTGAATAGAAGATCAAACCAGACTCAACATCCCTTATGCCAAAGCCTAACCCAGAGCAAGGCCCTAACTGTCTTCAATTCTGTGAAGGCTGAGAGAGTTGAGGAAGCTGCAAAAGAAAAGTTGGAAGCTAGCAGAGATTGGTTCATGAGGTTTCAGGAAAGAAATAGCCTCCACAACACAAAAGTGCAAAGTGAAGCAGAAAGTGCTGATGTAGTAACTGCATTAGCACATCCAGAAGATCTAGCTAAGATCATTGATGAAGGTGGCTCTACTTAACGCAAGAATTTCCATGCAGACAAAACAGCCTTCTACTATAAGAAGTGCCATCCAGCCTTTCATAGCTAAGGAGCCAAAGCCAATGCTTGGCTTCAAAGCTGCAAAGACAGCTTGACTCTCTCACTAGAGACTAAAGCATCTTATGATTTTAAGTTGAAGTCAATGTTTATTTACTGATGTGGTTTGAATTTGTTTTCCAACTCAAAATATCATGTTGAATTGTAATCCCCAATGTTAGAGGAGGGGTCTGGTGGGAGGTGACTGGATCCTGGGGACTGATAGCCTCCTCGCTGTTCTTGGGCTAGTAAGAGAGTTCTCAGGAGATCTGGTTGTTTAAGAGTGTGTGGCACCTCCCCCTTCATCCTCTTCCTCTTGTTTGCGTTTGCCTTTTATGAATGTAAATTTCCTGAGGCCTCCCTAGCCATGCTTCCTGTATAGCCTCAAGAACTGTGAGCCAATTATACTTCTTTTCTGTATAAATTACCCATTTGCAGGTAGTTCTTTATAGCAGTGAGAGAACAGATTGATACTTTCACCATTCTGAAAATCCTAGCGCCCTTAAGAATTATGCTAAATCCACTGTCTGTGCTCTATAAATGGAATAACAAAGTCTGAATGATAGTACATGTGTTTACAGTGTAGTTTACTGAATATTTTAAGCCAACTGTTGAGAACTGCTTAGAGAAAAATATTTCTTTCAATGTATTACTACTCATTGGCAATGTCCCTGATCTCCTAAGAGCTGTGATGGAGATTGGCAAAGAGATGAATGTTGTATCATGACTACTAACAAAACATCCATTCTGTAGTCCCTGTAATCAAGAGTACTTTTGATTTTTAAGTCTTATTATTTAAGAAATACATTTTGTAAGGGTATAGCTGCCATAAATAGTGATTTCTCTGATAGATCTGGACAAAGTAAGTTGAAGATCATCTGGAAAAGATTTGCCATTCTAGTTGTCATTAAGAACATTTATTTCATGGGATAGAGTCAATATATCTACATTAAAGGAATTTGGGATAAGTTTATTCCAACCCTCATGGATGACTTTGTGATGTTTAAGACTTAAGAGGAGGTAACAACTGCAGATACTGGTGGAAATAGCAAGATAACTAGAATTAGAAGTAAAGCCTGAAAATGTGATTGAAATGCTGCAATCTTATGATAAAACTTTCATGGATGAGGATCACTCCTTATAGATGAGCAAGGAAAGTGGCTTCTTAAGATGAAATCTATTCTTAGTGAAGGTTCTGTGAATATTGTTGAAATGACAGCAAAAGATTTAGAATATTACATAAACTTAGTTGATAAAGCAGCACCAAATTTTGAGTGGATGGACTCCAAATTTGAAAGAAGTTCTACCATTGGTAGAATGCTTTCTTTTGAGTGGATGGGTTCCAAATTTGAAAGAAGTTCTACCATTGGTGGAATGCTTTCAAATAGCATCACATGATGCCAAGAAGTCTTTCATGAAAGAAATAGTCGACTGATGTGGAAAACTTTATCGTCGTCTTATTTTAAGAAATTGACTCTAACCTTTAGCAAATGCCACCTTAATTCATCAGTAGCCCCAAACTTCAGCAAATGCCACCCGAATCAATCAGCAGCCCCAATCTTCAGCAAAACGACTCTGATCAGTCAACAGCTGTCAATATTGAGGCACGAACTCTACCAGCAAAAAGATTATGACACTCTGAAGGCTCAGATTGTTATTGGCATTTTTAGCAATAAAGCATTTTTAATTATGGTATGTATTTTTTAGGCATAATGCATACTTACACTACAGTACAGTGTAAAAATAACTCTTACATGCACTGGGAAACCAAAAAATTCATGTTGCTCACTTTATTGCAATATTCACTTTATTGCAGTGGGCTGGAACTGGACGTACAATATCTCTGTAATATACCTGTAAATCTATGTTACATTCATCCATGGTCTTTTGCAGCCATTGTTGCCCTGGTGAGTATACAAAAGCCATATAAATATTTGGAAAATAGACATAACAATAAATGTTTATTTTGAAGAAAGGATGAAGAATGACTATGTTGAGGCTGGCTTTAGGGATCTTTCATAAAACATTGATCAATGCTTCAACAGTAGTGTTAGAATTGAAGATTTTGCTTCAATATTTCTGTAGAAATATTTATAAAGAAATAAATCTCATGTTTTCTTTTTTCCCTAACATCACAAAAACATGTTATTCTAGGCTTTGAGAGTATTGACTCTCTCATAAGGGAAATATAAACCTCTCTACCACTTATCCTCAAATATGTGACCTAGAGTCTTACTCATTTTAGTTCCTAGTAAAAGGGCTCTATGTTTTGAGTAAAACATATTGAATGTCAATTATTTCCCTGTAATGATCCCACATATCTTGAAAATGGAAGAAGTACTTTGCTTTCTGTCTGTCAGCAGCAATGCCTAGAGGGCCATATTCTGGAAGCACTGGACTTCCTGTTGAATGTATAGTGAGAATTGACTTTTAAAGAAGAATTAATGTTGATGTAACCAATTCTGGTGAACTTATATTGTTTTCTCAGTTTCTACTGCAGGACAAACTGCTTCTCAGTTTCTACTGCTTTAGAGTGACACAATTCTCCCTTTCTTGCTTGTAGTTCTCAAGAACAACAGTAGAATGTGCTGTGAATGCAACATTTTCAGATGGGGTGTGTGAGAGTTGGCTGGAACAGCCAGAGCTCTATTCAACTCTCCACTCCCAGTAGGCAGTGTCCTTCAATGCTTTAGCTCAGTGAGTTATGTGACCCTGAGGTATACAACCCAGATGGGCTGCCTTTGGAAGTCCTTCATCTGCAGTGCATGTGGGCTATGCACAGTCAAGACTATCTGCCCTGTCCAGCTTTCTGAGTGTTCACGGCCTGGCTCACAGTAAATCCAAGGCTTCTATTGTTCTTTGCTGCATATCTGAAATTAATAAAACCATGTCATGTAACTTGTTGAGCATGTTCTCTCTCACCAGATGTAGACAAGTTGGCGACCAATCCACAGTGAAAGTGCTTCCCACTTACCCTTCATTAAATGTTTTATAACCACCAAAGTTAATAATAATCTATTATAAAATCTTATTTTTTTACATGTTTGATATGATTTGGCTGTGTCCCCACCCAAATCTCATCTTGAATTGTACTCCCATAATTCCCACATGTTGTGGGAGGGACCTAGTGGGAGAAGATTGAATTATGGGGGGTGTTTTCCAACATACTATTCTCGTGGTAGTGAATATGTTTCACAAGATCTGGTGGTTGTGTAAGGGGTTTCCACTTTTGCTTCTTCATCATTCTCTCTCTGCCTGCTGCCATCCATGTAAGACATGACTTACTCTTCTTTGCCTTTGCTATGATTGTTAGGCTTCACCAGCCAGGTGGAACTGTAAGTTGATTAAACCTCTTTCTTTTGTAAATTGTCCAGTCTCAGGTGTGTCTTTGTCAGCAGCATGAAAACAAACTAATACAATGTTATTTTGAGGGCTGTGTGATGTACTTAATAAATTGAGTTTATTTCTTTTATGCTAACGTGAAAATGGTGTTCAATGAGTTTTCAGTGGTTTATCCAAGAAGGAAGCAAAGTAGAAATAGAAGAGAAATACTTTATATTCTCTGGCTGTACAATTCTATGGCCAGCATGATTTTTCCATTAAGTTCATGAAGAAAATGTCAGATGAGTAAATCAGATTACCCTTTCATGTGTTTAGTTCTTTGTAAAGTCTTTGAAAGTTTGCAGACTTCTGAAGTAATTTCCATATCACACATACAATAAATGAATACCCTGACAAAGTGACATGTGAAAAAATTGTGAACATTTTATCTTGTTGATTTGAATCATTTAATATTGTTGTATGAAAATAATTAAACAATGTTTTGGTGTTAAATTCTACTGAGGAAGTTTACCTGTTTAAATGCAAATTCAGAATTTTGACACCAGGGTTGAGTGAGTGACCCTTACTAGTCTTCTCTGCTCTTTCTTCCTAATAGATCAATTTGAAAGAGTTTTCCAGCTAAAACTCTGTTGCAGAGGAAAGCTTTTATACATGGTGATGATGACACAGGTATTAATACTAAATGGCTCTATTGTATAGTTGCAAATAGAGAACAAATAATCGGAGGGGACCATGATTTTAGTTGCACTTATCAATAGTACCTTTTATTGGGTTTTCAAAGACTAGTAATACATATGAATAATAAGAAGATATTCACAACATAAGTATTTTAAATTCTCTGTAGTTGTCAGGACTCTCAAGTCATTTCCAGTTCATCCTGTTTGTTGAATGAACTGGAACAGAAAAGACAGAAATTGCTTTTCATAAAATCTCTAGACTTTCCTCATTTCTGCTGAACATTTATTTTAGAAAACAGAAATTGTTATTCCAATTTATTGTTATTTACTGATTACTACACAGTTTTTAAACATATCACAGCAGTCTTATTTATAAAATAGGTTATTCAAAATGAAAAAAATATATAATTATGTATGCAGCATTTTGCTATGAACCTTGTTTCAGTTTGATTCATTATGAAGTTGTTTTTTTGTTTGTTTGCTTTTTTCAGATTCCTTACCTAGTGGAGTATGGTTTTCTCACACATTTTCTCTTCCAGTGTCATGTGGTAGGTTTGACACTCTGGATGGTATTATTAATGTGTCAGTTACAATTAGGCTGAAAATTCTCTAGGGACAAATGGCTTCTACAAAGCAGGTAGGAAATCTCATGATAATATTTCTTGAGCCAGAATTCATGGCACTCTGTATTACAGTGCTTTGGAAAACTCCTTTATCCATGACTAAGCAAATAGGCTAATCCTTATCTACTATAGCAGGTAGTTCTACTTTAAATTGTCAAAGAATGCAAATGTACAATAAACTTATTCCTTTTGGGGTTATGTACTTGTGTGTTAGCCTGTGTATGTACACATACATATGTATGTGAATACATTGCATGTGAATAACATCTTTATTTTAGATCTATCAAAAATAGTGATGTAAATACCCAAACAAGCTTAACAAATGGACAAGTACTGATCTCATTGCAACTTCTCTGCATCACTTCATTCTGTAGAGCCCTCAAGAACAGAATAGCAGCACGTTTTGCACCCGGGTTTTAAGGAAGAAAGACTGCCACTATAGCATAGCTGATTCTTGTAGCTTCCACTTAGGAAGAAAAAGAAAAGAAAAGGAGAGACGTAGACATGTACAGAAAAATAAGAGGTAGTCACATATTAGGTCAGAGAAGGAATCAGAAGGAATGAGAATAAAGTATCAAAGGGTAAACAACATTATTGTCAAATCAGGCTCTCTCTCTCTCTCTCTCTCTCTCTCTCTGTGTGTGTGTGTGTGTGTGTGTGTGTGTGTGAAATCTGGTGTGTTTGTGCTTCAGTGTTCCCATTTACCTTTCTTCATTTATGTTCCCAGAAAGGGAAGTTATGTGTAGACAAATCTATAATCAAGTAGGATTTTCCTCTACTTTAATCTTAACTTTTATTCAAGAAACTTATTATTAATTGAAATGGAATAGTTGTACATATTTTGGCAGTACATGTGATATTGTGATGCATGTATGCAATGTCTAATGATCAAATTGGGGTAACTGGGGTATCCATCACCTCAAACATTTTTAGATACTGCTTTAAATAGAGGTTGGGCCTGGATGGGATTGTTAACAGCTCTGACCTCCTCACTCCATTCCAAGTACAAAAGATGCTTTGGTAAAAGTTGGTTTGGAAAATGTTTTCAGAAGGTTTAGAAGAGACTTCTTCAAATACAGAGTGTCCAGCTATGTGGATTATACACTTGTTAATTGCCTTATTTAACATTTTCTTTCATGAATTCACCGACAGATAATCTAGTAGATGGAGAATGAGTTGTCTTTAGCTTTTCTCTCGAAAGACAGATTTTAGGTATGCTTACAATATGCAGACAGGAGGCGAAAGAAAGAAGAACTGGAATGATTCCTTTAAGGGGAGGTAAGAAGCCTATAACAAAATGTAGCCTAGTCATTTTTAGGTCCAGTGAATAAGAGCCTCAGTTTCTCTCCCTAGATAGGAAGGCGAGCAAGAAGTATAAGTGGAATTTTGTGCTCTACTCTGTAAGGTCTAATATAAACCATGGAAAGAAGGGCAAAATCATTTCCATTATCCACAATAGATGAGAGGGAAAATTAGTTAAAAAGATGAAAGACTTTAGATTAGATAGATAGATAGATAGATAGATAGGTAGATAGATAGGCAGATAGATGATGGATGGGTGGATGAATGTAAAGACAGATTAATGTAAAAATGGAAAATTATAGTTGAAATGATAGCTGAATATGTAGAGTGTAATGATTGTATTGTTCAGACACTGTGTGTATTTCTGAATGTTTGTGTGAGAGAAAAAGAATAATAGTTTTAAAAATTTAGCTGTACTTTTGCTGTGTTAGAAATTTCTCCAAGTATGTGTCACTATTAATTCCAAACACTTGCTAAGTTATCCTTCTATTATGTATTGCAATTTTTCCCTTCCAAAATATGCTAATCAGGGAAAGGTGATAGTATTTTACCATAGCATATTGTTAACCTCTTGCCCCATGCTTTTATTTATTGTGTTGTACCACCTTATTTATTCCTTTTGTTGTGCTCATATGCTCTGATGATAAAAGCAAAGAAATACATGCAAAGATAATGAGCTTCTGGTCAAAGGTGAAAAGTACATGCTATTTTCTTCTGCCTGCCTGACATGGTGGTTCTCAGTATTGTATTAATTGGATCATATCATAATATCAGACTCTATTGTTTACATCAAAACAAAATTATATAAGACATTTTGAAATTTGGCACCTCTTTGCTCTTATTCTGTAATGTAGGACATTTTTGCTCCATAAATCCAATTCCTAACAATCTGCAAGATGAGCAGTTTCCTGATTTCAAGGGAGGCTTCTGGCAACTCCTTGTTAACTTAAAACATGACCATTCACTTGGATGTTTTCAAAGACATTTTCTTTCTTTGCTACAGAGATTTTACCTGCCAACATTTTATCAACATGTTTTCAATGGGAAATTTATTTCACACTTTCTTATGAAACCTCAATAGCCCACACTTCTCAAATTTGATAGGTCAGAATGTGCTGCCTGTGTACTGCTATGATAAGGGGAAAATCCCAAAATGCCAGTTTGGGCTTTTCCATTCTGGTGTACTGAAGACAGCACTTTTCTCTGTTATCATGTGTTAGGTATTATATGTCAAACCATAGAATAAAGTTTTGCTAGGGCATATTAACGTCAATCATCAGAGCTATCTTACACTTGCCATAGAAGTGTCAAATTAACTGACTACTAAATATTAAAATTATCAAACCCTACAGAAAAAGGCATTTAGTTTTCAGAAAATATTGGGATTAAAATAAAATGAATATGGCATTTTGCTGCTGGATTCGTGATGAGGAGGCTTAGATTCTGGGGCAGAGTTCTGTTCCTCATTAGCGACTTTCACCAAATTACTTCTTTTCTAAGTTCTGTTTCCTCCATACAAAATAGTGCTAGTGCCTCCAATTCAGGTAACCTCAGACTTGTATAATCCAGCTGGTGGTATTGATATTTTTTCAAAACATCAGGTGACATATACAGTTTTCACTTCACTTCACCTGAAGAGCAGGTAAGTTGTATATCTCATCTCATTTAAGTCTTCAAATAAACCCAAGTACTAGCTGGGAAATGACAAAATAAGGTTTCAAGTTTAATTTCCTCTCTTTTTGACTTGAATTTGAATTTAATTTCAACAACTGAAACAAAGAGAACATGGGTCTATGACTATGAGGAAGGAGAGAATTCTGGGAAAATGCCAACTGACTCTCTTCCATTCTCCACTCGAATTCACCTGACTTTCTAAACCAGAAGAGCCACACACAGAGCTAAAGCTATTTCTATATTTATATGTACATACTTATTAAAAATAAGAGTTCATATTGCTACCTACGATTCAAAGCCCCAAATCTCATATTTCTTTCTAGCCTTCCCCACTTTTCATGCTTGTAGGTCACTTTTCTAACGTTGGAAAACCTGGTTCACATTATCGTCAATATTTTTACGTATTATTTGATGATTTTACTTATTTGTTTCATGTTACTCCTCTCCCAGTCAATCCAGCCACTTCTATCCATGGCCTCTCCACTCCTGTCATGCTGCTTCCTAGGCTATCAGATGCCTCCTTTATGGACACCTCTCCCTCCACTCACCCTCCACTGTCTCCTAGGCCAGGAGCACTGACAAATCCTGATGGCTCACATCCTAGAACCCCATTTTTTTGTTGCTAGATGCTCTATTGCCTCCTCACCGTCGGGTTACCCTACTGCTCAGCTTCCTTGACCATTGGGAACACTGGTTCCGCTAGATGACCTTTCCCACATCCTGCCTGGCACCCTACTCTCTATCCTCACCACTCTGCCTTCTTGGTCTCTGACACATAGACCCAGCCACAGAGGGAAGGGAAGGAAGAAATGAGGAAAAAAAGAGAGAAGGGAGGAAAGCATGAAAGATAAAGAGAAGAATGAAGAGAAGGAGAGGAAAGAGGAAGGGAAACAGGAAGGGCAGAAGAGCAGAAAGAGAAGAGCTGGAAGAGAAATTGTAAAAATAGGAGAAGCCTGAGGAAGGGAAGGAATAGAAGAGAGAAGGTAAGGTGAGACTGAAAAAACAACAAATGAACAAGAAGAGAAAACTCAAGACAGGGGACATGAACATGTAAGCAAAGGCTTTGCTATCAACATAGAAATACCGTTTATTCCTGAGACTGTTTCAGTGATTCTCCTCACATTTGGACTACAAAGCAACACCTTCATTTTGGCTAACAATAGTCTCAATATATTTACTTATTTGCTTATTCAGTCTCTCAACCAAGGTAGCCAATTGCTACCTTGTTGTCTATGAATCAAGGTCAACATGTGAAAAACCATGCTTCTTCACAAACATAGTCATGGGCAAGCATGTTGTGTATACATGTATACACACCCACCCAGGTATAAGAAATCTTGGGGCTGGGCACGGTGGCTCATGCCTCTAATCCTAGTGCTTTGGAAGGCTGAGGTGGGGGGATTGCTTGTGGCTAGGAGTTTGAGGTTACAGTGAGCTCTGATCATGCTGATGCACTCTAGCCTGGGTGACAAATTAAGACTTTACCTCTAAAACACACAAACAAAAAACCAGAAAAATCCTTTGGATTACTTTTAAATAAAAGTATAATTCTAATATACATACAAACTTTATTTCTTTATTCTTACTCAATACATTATTCTTAATTATGCCAAACATCTTTCAAAAAGGGCTTTATCAATTCACATTTGAGAGAGGGATATATGACAGTAACTCACATTCATAGGAGCAATAGACATCATTTCATTGTTAGCTCTACTGATAAGCATAAAGTAATAGCTCTTTGTTACTCTGATTTATGTTTCCAAATTGTGAATTTAAGTATTTAAAAATATTTTCAGCCATCTAGAACTACTCTTCAGTGAACTGTTTATTCATGGTCTTTGACTATCAGATAATTGGGTTAACATCATCTTTGCTCAGTTTCTTAAGATCTCTTTATATGTCATAGTCATCCCTTTTGTCTCACCTGAATTGCAAATCTATATTCTAAATCTATTTTATATTACTTGATTCAGTGAATGTAATAATTTGCCATAAATGGTATTTTTAAAATATTTTAACATTTTATCTTTTCTTTTTTAGACTCAGGATCTTAAAGTTAGTTTAAAAGCTCTCTTTCACCTTAAGTTGCATAGTATTTTTTTTGTTTCTAAGTGTTTTTGTCAACATTTAAGTATTAAACACATTTGTGATATATCTATTGTACATGGTGAAAGTTAAGTAACTGGTGAATGTTTTCATTTGTTTTCCAGATAGATAAACTGGCTGCCAGAAGTATCATAAAATAATTAACATTCCTTTTAATAAATTGAAAAAAAAATCCCCTTATCTTACATTAAATACACTGATATTTTGGTACCCATTTTTGAACAAATTCCATATTGATTTGATTAATGTAGCTTGATAATATGTTTGACACAGAGTAAATTAAGTTCCCCTCATTATTGTTCATACATTGTGGAGCTATTTGAGTACTTAAAACTATTTTAAAACTCCAGTATCATTTGATTCCAGTTGTAAAGAAAAAAAAACCCAACTGATATCAAATACTTATCATAATTCCAGTCAGTTAATAATTTATTAATTTTAGTGGTAGTAGTTTAGACCGGTAGCCTTTTATCTCACCTAATTATCCAAACACATGTCTTGCCAGAATTTTGTTTTGAATTATATTGAGTATTTTAACATATATTAAAGATTGGTTGGATTCAGCCAGTTTAAACTTTCATGTAAAATTATATAAATTGAAAATAACAAAAACACATAAATTCTGTGTATATAGTATATCATATATTACATAGCTTAATATAGTACAGTATATTTTATAGCATATATTAAAAGACATTTTACATGTTACCTGAAGATTATTATTTCAGAAAATGAATTTAGAATTATAAAGGGCATAGAAAGGGCATTAACTGTTTCTATAACAATTATGCCAAAAGTCACACCTAGAAGATTACCTTAGGGACACAGTTTGGCCTAGAATTCAAGTCTTTGATTCAAATTTCAGTTCCTAGTTCACTGTGATAGCTCGTTCCAGTTGGTGGTGAGATCAGAGTTTGACTACTAGGAAACCTAAACTGGAATTTATGTATATAACTTACATCTCTCTACAGAAATATGACCACCAGGCTCACCCTTAGCAGCACTACTCTTTGATGCATCTGAATAACCATGGGAGCTGAAGTTTAAAAGAATGTAAAATAAGAGGCACAAGATGTCTGAAAGTTCAACGCTTCACTGGCTGGTTATAGTGTCTTACAATTTACCGTCACTCCATAAGCATCTTTGGTATGCCTAATGTTTGTCAATCATTCTGTAAGTCTTAAGCAATATCTCAAGATACAAAGTCCTAGTATCTGATCCTGCATCACCTGCTTCTTTATTAATTTTGGCAGTCTTCGAGATATGCTGAAATACCAATGAGAGTATCTTAAGACTTTGCTTCTAGTTTTGCCTCTTGCTATTTCAGGCCAAGTACTAATGGAAAAATCATTTAAATTATTTGAGTCTCAGTTTCATCATCTTCAAAATAAGCACAATAATACTCATACTGATGACTTCCAAAGATTTAATGAGAATAAAATAAGTAACGCATGAAACCCTAAGAGAAAAGTAAAGTGGTATTTTCAGGTCATCTCAGATAGTTTTGGGTTTCAAATTTCAATCACAGAGGATAACAACTTAGCTTATATAATATGTTGGATGTTGCAAACAACTTATTCGTGGTTTATTTCATTTAATATTCAGAAGCTTTTGTATTAGTCTCTTGTTTCCTAAATGAAGAAGGGTTGAGGCATACAAAGATTAAATACATAGTTGGCAAGAGAACTAGGCAAGTCCCAGGTTTTCTAACTCCACACTGACTGTTCTTTTATGTGTTTCTATTCAGAGCTTCCCTGCTTCATAGTGTAGAACATAATATCACTAGAAATAAAAAGTCACTTAACCCAACTACAGTGGTTTTCTTTATTCCTCCAGGAAAAACTGATTACTCTTTAAGTACACAATTATATGATGTTAATAACCTCAAAGTACTTTCAGCAATTTCCAAAAGAGCTAATTCATTGGCATTTTCACAACTCAAATACAAAATTGAAATAGCTTAATAATTCAGAATAATCCTACACTCTCTATTTCTAATAACCCTGTGAATGTGCTTTTTATTTGCAAACTCATATTCCATTTAATATCTCTCAAAACTCCATTCTACGGCTTTGATTTGAGTGCCTGTCTGATTCTCTAGTGTTTTTTGTCATTTGAAGAGAGGAACTGTGTCTTATTCATGAGTAGACTTGAAAGCAGTGAGAGCTCCCTGATCTCTTATTTTAAACACCCTTTCAATTTTGTACCTCTAATACTTTTGCACATAATGAAAACAAAAAACAAAAACAAAACAGCTGGTATCCACTGAGCAATTGTATGTGTAAAGATGTATCTCATAAATGAACACAGTTAATCCTCACAATAATCCAATGAGCCAGATATAATTATCATCCCCATTGTCATATAAGGTCACCGAGGCTCAGGAAGACTAGGTAATATTCCCATTACTAAGTGCTGGCAAACTTAAAACAGGATTTTAATCCAGACCATCTGACTCCAAAGCCTTTGCTTTTAGCCACCTTGCTACTTTATTTCCTGTGATAGGTAATTATAACATGTTTATCAGAAAGAAGAAATATTGCTTCAAATCGAAACATCTCAAACCAAAACCTTGCCTGGTCAGTTGGTTTGCAGATTCATTTAATCTAAAAATTCAATTTAAAAAACCCCAATAACTGGGAGGTAAAAATGAATGGAGGAATCCACTACTTGTACCAGATCAATGGAGAGTATACACAATGCAGTTTAGGAACTGATAAAACACATTTCTAACTTTATGTAGTGGAGAAAGTGCTTGAATCATAGTATTACATTTTGAAGTCCTCCAGTCTTCTGTAGATGTATTACTTTAAATAGAGTATACCATGTCAGTACCCCAAACCTACATCTTCTGAAAGAAATTATTTGCATTTATTTTTGCTCTGTTGGTAAGGTGCTTACCATCCTTCTGAAATACATTTGTGTGAAAGCAATTTTGAGTACCTTTTCTCCAATTGGAATACAGTTGACCTTTTTCTCCCCCCCCCCCCAAGTTTTCTTTGCCACAGTACAAACCCTGACCTTAGAAGTGATACAAATTTATTTTATTTCTGTCTGAGGGCTTCTGACAAAATTCTCAGGTATACAAATGGAAAATGATGCCAGACCTGAGAGTTTCAAAGGAATAAGGAAAGAGTTGAAAATTAATTGTTTCTGTATGCAGTTTTGCTCCTGACTTTTTGGGAGTCTTTTGGTTTGTTCTGAGTTGTTCTCATCTCCCTTTCCCTTCAGCACAGGTTGGGAGGAAGAATGACTCAGGGTCTTCCTCCTGCTCTGGAGAAGGCACCCTACACACAGCAATTCTAATACGTAAGTGAAGCATAAGGTAGAAAGGGAAGGAAGGATTTGACATTCTCCCCCTTTATAGAGTTAGAATGACCCAGAATTGATGCCTGACTACTTAGCTTCATCTTTCTTCTTTGTGCTTGAGGAAAGATCAAGATTCTGAAAAATTACAGTTCAACCTCCAACTCTAGAACTCGCCATTTTAACATCATGGGAAAATCACTTTTAAATAAGTGATATAAAACCCACATTCTTTGAGATTTATGAATATACTCAACTATTGGGAATGGTCAGTTATTGGTAGCACACAATTGATTATAAGAGGTTAGGCTGACATTTTGCAGATTCATGATGGACACAATGCTGATGTTAATTTTGTTAGTAAGAATAGATTCACTCAGGAGTAACTACATTGCAAAGTCATTGTTTTTCCATAAGAAAAAAAGTAGTGCTGTAGTTAAAGAGCATGGAATATAGATTTAAGATCTCGAATTTGCCTCTACCACTTACTGACCGTGTAATTTTAGGCAAATGAAACCATCTACCTTCTCCTGCTTCCACATATTACATTGTCGTGGGTTCTCTAGCAGTGCTATTGTCCTTCATTTTTAAATCAAGAATTACTTATACTTGCATATTATAGGACAATTATGGAATCTGTCTCATGCCTGTAATTTATGTCAGTGCATTTGCAAGAAATGTCTTCACTTGTTGATTTAACAATCGTAATTTAAATTTAGAACTTGATTTTAAAGCTTACTACAGTTTAATACAAAAATTTAGTTCTATGTTATTTTGCTTTTTTGATTAATAATTTCTGTAGTTTGTTCATACGTCACTATTCCTGCTACAATTGTTTCCATTATCGATGAAGATTTATGGGTAGCCCAAAAAATCATTATGAGGTTTGACACACACTTTTAATTTAATGGGATAAATCTGATTTCCCTTCATCTTCTGGTATCTATTTTTTTTTTTTTTTTTTTTGAGATGGAGTCTCGCTCTGTCACCCAGGCTGGAGTGCAGTGGCCGGATCTCAGCTCACTGCCTCCTGGGTTTACGCCATTCTCCTGCCTCAGCCTCCCAAGTAGCTGGGACTACAGGCGCCCGCCAACTCGCCCGGCTAGTTTTTTGTATTTTTTAGTAGAGACGGGGTTTCACCGTGTTAGCCAGGATGGTCTCGATCTCCTGACCTCGTGATCCACCCGTCTCGGCCTCCCAAAGTGCTGGGATTACAGGCTTGAGCCACCGCGCCTGGCCTATCTTCTGGTATCTAAATGTCTTTTCTGAGAGTCATACTTGTGAAAATAATTAAGCTCTGATAATCCGTTTAAAAACATGAAAGTAACATGTCCCTTAGATGAGAATGATTAGGAATATAGGGAAGATGCAATTAAGTTTAATTGGACTAAGTAGAGCAGACTGACTTTCATAATTAATTTAGTCCCATGATTGGCCTTTAGGGGCACTATCCCAGATGAAAAAGATGATTGTGGTGAAAGAGCATGAACTACTTCAAGATATTGACCAAACTACAGATGATTCAGATAATAGAAAAAGTAAGTGATTGTAGCAAAGGAATAGGATGCACGATCCATGTACAAATGATAATTGCTTTTGTATATTCCAGCAATGAACAACTGGAAATTGAATTTAAAAATACAATAACATTTATATTATAAACAAAAAGTTAAATATTTAGGCATAAATCTAAAAAATAGAAAATCTTTATGTAAAAAATTACAACACTTTGATGAAAGAAATCAAAGAAGGACTAAATAAATAGATAGATAGTTTGTGTCTATGGATTGGAAGACTCAATATTCCTAATACATTACTTCTTCCCAAATTGATCTATAGATTCAATGCAATCCCAATTAAAATAGCAGCAAGTTAACTTGTGGATATCAACAAACGGACTCTAAAGTTTATGTAGAAAGAGAAAAGTTAAAGAACAGCCAACATAATATTGAAGAAGAGCCAAATTAGAAGAATGACACTACCACACTTCAAGACTAGTATAAAGCTACAGTAACTGAGACAGCATGATACTGGCAAAAGAATAGACACATAGATCAATGGAACAGATTAGACAGTCCAAAAACAGATATATACCAATATAGTCAACTGATCTTTGAGAAAGGAACAAAGGCAATTTAATGGAGAAAAGATTGTCTTTACAAAACATGGTGGAGAGGGACAAGATAGATGACTAGACTCAGCCAGGAAGTGCTGCTCCCTCTGAAAGAGCATGTTATCAAGTGAATCAATATAATTTGGGCAGCTCTTCAGAGAGAAAGCACCAAGAAAGGATGGAGAGGTGATGCTGACACCAAGGATGAAGAGGGAGGAAGCTGGGACCCTGTATCAGGTATCCAACTGCTAGGGGTAGCTCCTGGCCCTGAATGGTCACTGAGGAAGGAGTGAGTGAGGGAACTGAGGGACAGCCTACTCTCAGCAGAGACTTTTGGTATGTGAGCTATAGGGGACCCCTTTCCCCCTATGGATGTGTGAGCTGGTAGAGGGATCTGCCCAGGCAATAGGCATAAACAAGGCTTCAGCAGGCACAGAGCTCAGGAGATTTTGTGTGTAGGGTGGCTTGGGCAGACCACAGCCATGGGTGCCCATTCCCCAGGGCTCTGCATCTCCCTCGAGAGACTCCAATTCCAGCTGACCACTGGGCTAGGAGAGAGCAGGACTGGCTTTCCTGCAGGACTGGGGAGCATCTTTTCTGTAGACACTCCTGCCCACCAGACCCTCCCAGGGCCCTTGTCTAGTCTCCCTGCAGGAATATGTGCACAGCATAGCCTATGCTGCCCAGCCTGCATGCTTTGCTCCACCTGAATATTTTCTTGGTGACCTGGGAGCACTTTGGATCTCCCAGGGCAGCTGAAGGCCAACCTCAAGACACAGGCTGACCTGGAGCCCCAGAGCTGCAGTGACCAGCTTGAGAATGCCAAGTGGAGGGCTGTGGCTGACACTGGAGTAAGAAAGGAGACCCCACTCTCAGAGCACTGAGAAGGCTGAAACACACAGGTTTGTGAACCAGCATGGAAGTGGGGCATTCCTCCAACCCCTAGAAATACCTAAGAATACAGCTAAGCAAGAAGGTAAACAATCTCCATAAGCACAACCACAAAAGACTGCTGAACAAAATCAGAGACGACATAAGTAATGGAAAAACATGCAATGCTCATGGATTAGAAGAATCAATATCATTTAAATGGCCATACTTCCCAAAGCAATTTACAGAGGCAATGCTATTCCTTGCAAACTACCAGTGTCATTCCTTACAGAATTTAAAAACAAACAAAAGAAAAAAAAAACAAAAAAAAACTATTGTAACACTTATATGGAACCATAAAAGAGCCTGAATACCCAAGGCAATTGAAAGCAAAAAGAACAAAGCCAGAGACAACACACTACCCTACTTCAAACTATATTGTAAGTCTACCTACCCAAAACAGCATGGTACTGGTACAGAAACAGACACACAGACCAAAGGAACAGAAAAAACAACCAAGATAATAGAGCTGCATATCTACAATCATCTATCTTCCACAAAGCTGACAAAAACAAGTAATGGGAAAAGGGCTCCCTATTCAATAAATGGTGCTGGGATAACTGGCTATTGGTATGTAGAAAAATGACACTGGGCCCCTACCTTTCACCATATACAAAAATTAATTCAAGGTGGATTAAAGATTTAAATCCACCTTACGAGACCCAAATTGTAAAAATCCTAGAAAATACCCTTCTTGACATCAGCCTAGGCAAATAATTTTTGGCTAAGTCCCCAGTAGCAATTGCAACAAAAGAAAAATAAACAAGTGGGGCTTAATTAAACTAAAGAGCTTCTTCACAGCAAAAGAAACTATCAATGGAGGAAACAGCCTACAGAATGGTAGAAAATACTCACAAAGCATGCACCCAACAAAGGTTTAATATCCAGAATCTATAAGGAACTTAAACACATTAAGCAAAAAGCAACCTCATCTAAAACTAGACAAAGGACATGAACAGACACTTCTAAAAAGACATGGAAATGTTCAGCAAACATATGAAAAATGCTCAACATCACTAATCATCAGAGAAATGCAACTCAAAACCACAATACGATACCATCTTACACTAGTCAGAATGGCTATCAGTAAAAAGTCAAATAACATATACTGGTGAGGTTGTGTAGAAAGGGGACCATTTACACATTGTTGGTAGGAATGAAAATTAGTTCAGTTGCAGCAGAAAGCAGTTTGGAGATTTCTCAAAGAATGTAAAACACAACTACCTTTCAACCTAGCATTCCTATTACTGGGTAAATGTGCAAAAGAAAATAAATCATTCTACTGAAAAGACACATGTACTTATATGTTCATCACCATGCTATTCACAATAACAAAGACATGAAATCCACTTAGGTGCCGCTTGATGGTGTATTGGATGAAGAAAGTGTGGTACATATATACCATGGAATACTATGTAGCCACAAAAAATGAAATCATGTTCTTTGTAGTAGCATGGGTGCAGCTGGAAGCCATGATTCTAAGCAAATTAATGCAAGTAGAGAAAAATCAAATGCCACGTATTTTCACTTATAAGTGGAAGATAAACATTGCGTATTCCTGGGCATAAGGATGGGAAAAATAGACATTGTGGACTACTATTGAAGGAGAGAGGGAGAGAGACATGGTTTGAAAAACTGCCTATTGGGTACTATGCTTACTAACTGGATGATAAGATCCTTACCCCAAACCTCAGCATCATGCAATATATACTCATTTAACAAACCTCCCTAAGTATCCCCTGTATCTAAAACAAATACTAAAATTGTATAAAAGAAAAAAATGGTATCGGAACAACTAAATTCCACAGGCAGAGGGAAATGAGTCGAAATGAAGATGTTATAACTTTCACAAAAATACTCAAAATGAATTATAGACCTAAATGTCAAATGTGAAACTCTAAGACGTCTAGAGGATAACAAAGAAGAAAATGTAGGTGACCTTGAGTTTGATGATGAAGTTTCTGATACACACCAAAAGCACTATCTGTGAAATAAAAAACTGATATTTTGGACTGAATTAAAATTGAAATAGTCTTCTCTGCTAAAGACACTGATAAGAAAATGAAAAGACAAGGTAATGACTGGAGAAAATATTTGCAAAACACATACATGTATGTATCTCAAAAAGGACTTATCTCAAGAACTATACCAAGGACTCATCAGATTAAACAATAAGAAAACAAACAGCCCACTTTAAAATGGATAAAAGTTCTAAACAAACACCTCCCCAACGGTCTACAGATGGAAAATAAGAAGAGACAAAAGGGCAAATGCTGCATGATATCACTCCATGATGAATTTCAAAAAGTCAAACCCACAGAGGAAGAGAATGGAATGATAATGGTCAGAGGCTGGTCAGAGGGGAAAAATAGAAGACGAGTATTAGTCAAAAAGTATAAAGTTTTGGTTATACAAGATAAGTCCTAGAACTACTGTACAGCAAGTGTTTGTTGTTAATAACATGGTTTTGTATACTTAATTTTTTTCTGAGGACAGATATTACGTTGTGTTTACATTACAGAAAAACAATTATAGTAAATAAGAGGATGGGAAAAAACTTCTGGTGGTGGTAAATAGGTTTACGCCATAGATCGTAGTGATGGCTTCATGGATTCTATTTAGCTCCAAACTAAAGAAGTTGTGTATGTTAATTATGTATGGCTTTTTGTATGTCAATAATTAATTGTTTGAAAAAGAGAAAAAGTTGAAGTTATACTGAAGTAGGATGGGCCTCTAGTCCAATGTGACTGGTATCCTTATAAGAAGGTGGCCATGTGAAGATAAGCACACGCAGGAGAATGCTCTGCGATGATGAAGGCAGGATTGGAGTTATTCTGTTGCAATCTGAGAAAGGCCAGGGATTTGCAGCACACCACCAATAGCTAGGAAAAGGCATGGAAGGATCCTCCTCTGCAGGTTTCAGAGGGACCCTGGTCCTATGGACACCTCGATTTCAGACTTCTAGCCTCCAGAATTGTAAGACAATAAATTTCTGTTATTTGAGCCATTCCGTTTGTGATACTTGGTTAGAGCAGTGCTAGGAAGCTAATGTACTACTTCTAAAATGGCCAAGGTCATCAAAAACAGAGAAAGTCAGAAGCAGTAGCCAAGAAGACCCTAAGGATACGTGGCAATGTAGTGCAATTAGGTATCCTAGATAGAGTCTTGAACCATACAAAGGACATTAGATAAAAACTAAGAAAAATTGAATAAACAATGATTTCAGTTAATCATAGTTTACCTTTCTATGATATCTCCTCAATTTTCCTGTGAAGCTAAAACTGTTCCAAAATAAAGTCTATTAACAATGACGATAATGATAATTATATATTTTTTATAAAAGAACACAAGTATAAGATAAGTATCCAAGAAACTTTCAATGTAAGGAAAGAAATATATTGTAAGTTAAAAAGAATTAAACAATTATACCCTGTGAAGCTTAGACTAAGAAAGGATCTATTTTAAGGCAAGATAAAGAGTGACATTTCATGAGTATAAATAGGCCAACACAAGAGAAAGTCACAATAGTGTTAAATGTTTACATACGTAATAACAAATATTCAAAATATAAAGTAAAAGCAGAAGGACTTTAAAGTGTGACATACAGCTGAAGATTTTAGCATGAATTTCTCAATAGTGCCACAAACAGAAAAAAATAGACACTGAAGATGTGAACCACACAATAAAATGAATTGCCCCAAGTGACATATATGGGCATTGTACAATATTTCAGACAGAATATAAATTCCTCTCATGTGCACAAGTACTTTATTTTTCAAGCTAGGCCATATTCAGAACCCTAAAGTAATCTGAAGCAATTTTGAAGAAACATACAAATTCTATTGAAAGCATTGCTAGAATTCTTCAGTTTGGTGTTATTTAACTCTATCTGTTAAGAAATAAAATTTGAAAATTAAAAAAAAATATGGCTGTATTAATGAATGGATTATACTCACAAGATGAGAGAAGTGGTGAAGAGAAACATGATTCTGAAGAAATGACTATGGGAGAGTTTAGGGGATATGAGGAATGGAATAAAAGTTCTAAAGGTTTAACATTTTCCTAATTATACTTTTAAAAGGAAAGATTAAAGAAGAAAAGTACTGAAAAGGTTATGACAGTTTGTTAACAGGATTGATGAATCCTTTGATACCCAAATCACAAGAATCTAAAGCAGGAAAAATTTGAAACAAAGAAATATATACCTACTCACATCCAGGTTTACTGAATACACCAAAGGCAGACAAATGATGTTAAAAGAAGGAAAAAAGAAAAATCATATTATTCTTTAAGTAATTTTATTTTATATATGTAAATATATAATATATAAATACATATATAATATATGTAAATATATAATATATAAATACATATATAATATATGTAAATATATAATATATAAATACATATATAATATATGAAATATATAATATATAAATATGTAATATGTNAATATATAAATACATATATAATATATGAAATATATAATATATAAATATGTAATATGTAAAATATATAAAATGTATTATATATAAAACACATGTATGTTTTTTTACTTTGAGACAGAGTTTTGCTCTTGTAGCCCAGGCTGGAGTGCAGTGGTGCCATCTTGGCTCACCATAATCTCTGCCTCCCATGTTCAAGCGATTCTCCTGCCTCAGCCTCCCGAGTAGCCAGGATTACAAGCATGCACCACCATGCCCGGCTAATTTTGTATTTTCAGTTGAGATGGGGTTTCCCCATGTTGGTCAGGCTGATCTCAGACTCCCGACCTCAGGTAACCCTCCCCCCTCGGCCTCCCAAAATACTGGGATTATAGGTATGAGCCACCGTGCCAGGCCTGTATATATATATTTTTAGAGACCCCGTCTCACTGGGTTGATCACAGTGGTTTCACACTCCTGGACTCAAGCAATCCTTCAGCCTTGGCTTCCCAAAGCACTGAGATTACAGGCATGAGTCACCACATGCCTGGCCCCTAATTTTAATTTCATTTAAAATTTATGAAAGTTACCAAATATTAGAATATTTTAATAGCACTGAGAGAAAATAATAATCCACCTAAAATTATATACTTAGTCAAAGAATAATTTGAGAACAATATTGAATTCAAAATATGTGCTGACAAACCAACAAGCAAAATTTTGCCAAGTTCCCTAGAACAACTTTTGAGAAATCTACTTTACATAGAAGAAAAATTACATGCAAAAGAAAGGGTGGCAATTTTATTTAAAAAATTAATTAGTAAACAACTTAGTACGTTTATTATTGATCATGTAAAGCAACAATATTATCTAAAATGGAGGTTTAAAGAATAGAAGTAAGCCTCAGAAAGTAATGACATAAATATGCAAAGGGAAATGGTTTTCTAAGAGTTTTGTATTTTTTATCAGGATTATCAATGTAGTGAATTACATGAGAAATACGTATGTAGTGATCTAGCGTAAAGTTTCAAGATAACCTCTGAAAGAATAGAAATATGATACATGATAATGAAAATAATGGTGGAAAACAAATCAATGTTAAAAAAACAGAAAGAAAACTTTAGTTTCAAATAGCAGTAATTATGTCAATAGAAATTAGATCAAATATTTCATCAAATATGTTAAACGTCAGTTGATTAAACTTACCAGTTAGAAGAGCTGAAGATGAAAAGGGTAGAGGAAAGGCAACGCACCAGCAAACGCAAACAGGAAGAAGCCCTGTGTGTATTTGAAAGCAAATGCTGCTAAAGTAAATATAATCGATACACATGAATAAGCAAAATAATCCAGAAAATGTATCAGTTCTAACTGATCTAATGAATGCATCTAGAACTGCGGAATCATTGACTTTAGAAAACATACTTTTCATGTCCACTGAGACATTTATGAAAATTGACCAAGTACTAGGTTTTAAAGGTGTCTCAAGAAATTTCAAAGCATCTTTTAGTTCTTCCGTCATACATCTAGTAAATTATGAATTCAAAAAGAAAGATAACAAACACCCTGAAACGTACAAAAATACAAAAAAAATTATAAAAATCTCAGGAATTTTTGGAGAAAAGTATCATTAATAGAAGTTATGCAAATATAACAGAACTTAACAAAAAATATAAAAATATGAATGAAAGAATAAAACTCATCTTAATTTTCAGAGACTATTATCTACATAGAAAAAATAAAGTATTTTAGAATTAACAAGAGAAGATTGGAAGATTGCTGACATAAAAATCAATTTTTAGTAGTCTATTAAATTCACACAAAACAACAAAACGAGTGTAGAACAGTGTTAAGAGCACATTTTTGTGTATTTTTTGCAATTTTGCAGCTAAAATTAAAAAGTAGCTAGAACAAGACTAAGAGAATAATTAAATTGTATGGCAAAATTATTTAAAAATTATTGAAAAACATAAAAGACCTAAAAATAAAGAGGGAGAGAATATATCTATGGATCAGAAGACTCAATATGGTAAAGGTAGAAAATCACCTCTATTTTAATCAATATGTACATTCAAGTGATTCCAAGTAAAGTTGCAAAAAATACTTTCAAAAAAAATTGGCAGCTATAATATTTCTGTGGAGCCAGGCATGGTGGTACACTCCTGTATTCTCAGCTACTCAAGGGGCTGAGGCAGAAGGATTGTTTGAGCCTAGGAATTTGAGATCAGCCTTGGGCAACATAGCAAACCCTCGTCTCAAAAAAATAAAAAATACAAAATATGAAATTTCCAAGGGCCATAAAGAAAAAGATGAATACAGTAAACAACTATAAAATGTGAATACACATTATAATAAAAATATCAAGACATAAGAAAGTATGGATGTAAAATAGCGTAACTTTATCCTGATTAAACAAACCAACGGGAGGACTTAGGAAATCCACAAAAATTTTCAAACTTAACAGATGATAAAGCTGGATTTCAATTCTGTATCATTTTACTTACTTTTTTTTTTTTTTTTTAACTTAAAAAACAAACGCTTATGACAGAATGTCCATTGCTGGTAGTGTTAAGACTAGGTTGTTACAGACCATCTCTTCCCATGGGGAAAAACTAGTAAAACCTCAGTAAAAAAAAAAAATATATATTTTTTTGAGAAGGAGTCTCGCTCTGTCGCCCAGGCTGGAGTGCAGTAGCGCGATCTCGGCTCACTGCAAGCTCCACCTCCCGGGTTCATGCCCTTCTCCTGCCTCAGCCTCCCAAGTAGCTGGGACTACAGGTGCCCGCCACCTCGCCCGGCTAGTTTTTTGTATTTTTTAGTAGAGACGGGGTTTCACCGTGTTAGCCAGGATGGTCTCGATCTCCTGACCTCGTGATCCACCTGTCTCGGCCTCCCAAAGTGCTGGGATTACAGGCTTGAGCCACCGCGCCCGGCCAGTAAAATATATTTTTTAAATTTTGTGCAGCTATCTGATAGCTACAAGAAAGCAAATACTTGCTACCTTGAACAGGTGGTAAGTTTACTGAGTTTTATTTCACATAATGGTCAGACCAAAGGAGACGTATCTCCATTTTCATCGATAATTTATATTGCCTTGAAAGAGGATTTGATTTGTTCACAAGAGGCACTCCTATTGTACGGAGCTTCAACCAGACCAGGTGGAAGTGGATGTCTTCTCTAGTACCAAATCTATCCTTAATTGCCTTAGGCGATTAAGGCATGAATCCTCACTCAAATCATCCGTGGCCAAAAATGCATGTTTCATTTCGGATCATCTAAAGCCCAGCAATTTTGGCCAAGTAGAAACCATGTGAGCCACTTTTTGAAGTTTCTTTTTTACAATTTTAGAGACTCTTCCTGAAGTACATTTCAGCACTTGGTTAAAGCCAAGGAAACACAAATAAGTCATTTTCATTCTCATTCAAAACTCTTGTGTAACTAAAAGTATTTTATTTGGTTTGGCTCTGTGGCCCCACCCAAATCTCAGCTTCAATTAATAATCCTTTAATTGCATTGACTTACCCTCAGTATAATAATCCCCACCTGTGAAGGGCCAGACCAGGTGGAGATAATTAAATCATTAGGGTTGTTTTCCCGATACTGTTCTTGTGACAGTGAGTGAGTTCTCACGAGATCTGATGGTTTTATAAAGGGCTTCCCTTTTTGCTCGACTCTCATACGCTCTTCTGCTAGTCTGTGAGGCGGTGCCTTCTGCCATGATTGCCGAGTTTCCTGAGGCCTCCCCAGCCATGCGGAACTGTGAGTCAATTCAATCTCTTTCCTTTATAAACTACTGAGTCTCATATTTCTTCATAGCAGATTGAGAATGGACTAATATTATTGTCCAATTTGATTACTATCTTTGTCAATTCAGCCTAACATGTTTTAAAGACTCTTGTATATTGATGAATGTTCTCGGTTCTGTGGTAGGTCAGAATTTTTCATGAGAAGTATAAAATGTTCTAAAAATGTATCTATTACACAAGGCCGCATATAAAAGTGGCCTAAGTAGAAGTATAGTCTTAGCATACTATGCTATGAAAATAGGTTGTACACTTTCATAAAATTATACAAATATAGAGTCCATATGTAAATAAACTTCCTGGAATTTCTTACAGTATGTTTCCAACTGTGTATAAAATCTTAACTCCTTTTATTGTGACAAGCCTACCAAAAATAAATGTTAAATAAACTCTTCAGAATGGGAGAAGGGAATCTGGATTCCAAAGGAATTTAGAGTACCAGTTCTTCATAGAAATGTGCAAAGTTGACCTCTTTTCCCACTGTGTAGCCAGAGGCTCTTTCTAGCAAATGACGTCCTAGAAAACCCCGCTTATTCTGGTATTCCTTCCTGTTTTTCTATAGTTAAACTCACCTTTGCTTTGTTCGGTGTTTCAGAAAATTCTGGTGGAAATAGCTCCCCCTTTTTTCCTTTTTAACCCACTTTTTAATAGATGCATTAAAGATCTATAGATACGATGCCAGAGAAGTTTCAGAGAATTGAATTCACCTGCTGGACATTGAGAGCCTATTTGAGTATCACAAGGTGAAATCTAAGGGTGAATAGCAGTCTAGCTATATAAATAGTTACTCTTCACATACAATTGAGACAGAATATGTGTTTACAGATTACATATATGCATAGTGATATAGAATGTTAGTTCACTCGTTCATTCATCCATCCATACAGTTACCAAACTTTTATTAAGCCACTTATAATATGTAAATATTATGCTAAGTCTCCAAAAAATGAATACAACGACATTGTTTGTAACTTAGGATATTCAGTCTAGTGAGGAAAAATAAACAAAAACTATAACCCATATGATTACAGTCAAGTGTGCTAAATGAGAGAGATTTTACATAGGTGACGTTGGCAGATATTGAGGAGGCTGAAATGGGGTTTAGATTCTCTCTAACACTCCACCCTTCCCCCATTGAACTGCTGCTTCCTTCTCTGTCGCTCCAACTTCTAGGATGAAGACTTAATGCCAGAAAACCTGCACCTGTTTGTTTCATTCTCCTTCCCCAGCCAATCTCACCAACTCCTGTGAATGCCTGTGTCCCAAATATCAAAGGAACAATGCCTTAGATTAAGCCTTGAAAAAGAAAGCATTAGTTATCCAGGCTGGAGGTGGGGTGTGGGCGGTGAGACTTTTGGGAAGCAAAAGCTCACTGGTGTGAAACAACCTGATGGAGAAAAACTTGGCAGCAGTGTGAAGGACTGGCACTCTGCTAGGGTGCTTTCCACATCACTGTCCCATATGGTCACCTGTTGCACCTATTACTGATCTGATTCTAAGGACAGTATAGTGGATGTTGTAGGGGGTGCCTCATTTCATTCCCCTGAGACGTTTTTTACCACTTTGAATGATGTACTCAATATCCCACTCCCTGTACCAGCCCTTTCCTTATCTCTTATTCTTATAAGGATAGGAGCTTATGCTTGTGGGTTTTTTTGTTTGTTTTTAAATACCTCTTTAATGAACCACTTAGGGTAAGTCCCAGCATTTCTACCTCAAGGCAAGGCAGACAGTGTCGCAATTCATACCTTAGAGATCCCACTGAGGTCAGCCTGAAGCTAGATTTTCCCTAAATTTGTTGTTGCATAGTTCCTTCCCTTCCCTAGCTTATGCCCCTTACACTCATACCATTTTCTCCTTAACGCATTCTTTAATAAATCACTTTCATAAATTCCCATCTCAGGCTCTGCTTCTATGGAACATAGCCAGGATAAGTGGGGTCAGTATTTCGTTGATCTTTATGTCAAAGTACCAAAGAGTGGAGGCATGCTCCAAGTACCGCAAAAATGAATGGTTACATGGATGGATCTGAAAAATCCTACATTTGGTAGGATACAAGTATACATGATAATGTAAAGTCAGATCTTAGTTGATGTTTATTGAATATTTCCTGTGCTCTAGGCATCTTGTTAAGCTTGTTACATGAATAATATCATTCAAGCCTTGAAAGACCCCATGAGGTAGATGAAATATTATCTACATTTTACTAATGAAGAAACTAGGGATTAGAGCATTTAGTTCTTTTGACTGAGACCACCCGGAAAGAATGATCTGTACAATTCTATTTCAGGGTTTTTTTTTTTTTTTTGGTGCTGGTAGAAATCTGATCACTAGAACTTTATTGGTTAAAATGTAATTGACTTTTAAAAAGACTTAAAAAATGCCTAGAGTTGAATGTATAACATTTAAAAAACTACCAAAGGAGCTGGGTGCATTATTCGAGTTATTAAGAAACTTTATTTTTATTAAGATATTTACATAGACTATTTAACTTATGCTCTAAGATTCATACTAAAAACAAAAAGCCCTCTTCACATCTCCTTTCTCAAACTTGGATTAGCACCATATTGTTTGTAGGTAGTTCCCTGAAGTGTCAGTTTGGCATCTGGACTCTGTAAGGCATAATTGGATTTACACTATGCAGTTAGAATTGGGATTTTTTTGTGTGTGTGTGCTGCTGAAGCACTACGTTGCAGTTTTTGCTGGGAAATGAGTGTTAAGCATTTTGTTTGGTACTCGGAAAATCTGCCTTGACAGTGTTTCATAATAGAACTAATTATCCGGTATGTTATTACATATAGACTTCTGGACCCCAATTTAAATAGAAAGTAGTGCTAATTTCTTTTGTAAAATAGTCTCCATAACACTTAAAATCAACCATATGTGAAGACCTACATGCTCATCAAGGTGACAACATGGGACTGAGAATACTTGTTACCTAAACAAATACTTCTGAGGCTGTGGATTCAATTGCCAACTAAAGAGAATGACAGGTATTAAGATCCTCTTCCAAAGGCAATTCTCGCTGAATTTCTTTAATATCTAATAGCACAGTTAAACCTATATTCTACTTGTATTATTTCTTTAAAAGACAAAAATTATCTTATTGACAGACCCCATGAGGTAGATTAAATATTATCTACATTTTACTAATGAAGATACTCTTTTTGTTTCAGAGTATTTTTATTAAGATATCTACATAGACTATTTAACTTATGCTCTAAGATTCATACTAAATTTAGATACTCTGAAACAAAACACATATTGATATTCTATTTGTGCATTAATTTATGTGAGCATTCAAAAAATAAATAGTCCGTTCACCAGAGAACCAAGTAGAAATGCATGATGAATACGTAAACTTAAATTCAATAATGAAATGTACTACTGTTTATCTATGTTATGTGCAAGCAACATTGAATATTACTGCACAATTTTTATTAATGATTACTTACATTTCACAAGGGAATGTGGCATTAAGGAAAAATTCTCAAATGCATGTAAGCAGCTCAGTGCTTAAGAATTCTCTGGCTGTATTTGGAAACTAACAGTTTTGTGTTCAATATGCAAATTTATAAATGCATTAAATTATGTTGATAATTATATTACACACTCTGACAAACGATATATACAATGAGCAATGTATCTGAAAGTAATTATGAATATATTGTATTCAACTCGGAACTTTAGGAAAACCCTTCCTTTTTTTGTTTTGTTTTGTTTTTTTTTTTTTTTTTTTGAGATGCAGTCTTGCTCTGTCGCCCAGGCTGGAGTGCAATGGCATGATCTCGGCTCACTGCAAGTTCCGCCTCCCAGTTTCACGCCATTCTCCTGCCTCAGCCTCCCGAGTTGCTGAGACTACAGGCGCCCGCCACCACGCCCGGCTAAGTTTTTGTATTTTTTTAGTAGAGACAGGGTTTCACCATGTTGGCCAGGATGGTCTCGATCTCCTGACCTCTTGATCCACTGCCTCGGTCTCCCAAAGTGCTAGGATTACAGGCCTGAGCCACCGCTCCTGGCCCCTGTTTTTATCTATAATTACAACAGGCTTTGTATATGGATGTTTAGGGCCTTTTAAAAATAGTGTCTTATGACTAGAAAAGATTCCAAAGTCTCAGACTGCCCTTTCTGTTGCCTCAAGATAAAACTATGTTCCCATCTCAGGTGGATTAAGTATTGGTGGGAACAAATGCCATGCCTACCGCAAGCTCCTGATTATTTTAGTGAGTTGAAGTGGCTAAGGGAAGCAGAAAAAAAAAAAATGCAGTTTGTCTTAGTGCAGCGGACATAAAACTAGGGTGTATTTACACCTGGGAGTCTATAAAAACATCTCAAGAGTTTCAGGGAAAGAAATAGCTGTGAGGGTTTCAATGCCCAAATTCTCATTTTCCATATATACCTTTGCCTACAATTTATCTATCTATGAGTGCCCACATCATTATGGAGATTTGCATTTTCCATCCTCCTTTTAAAACTCACCCTTCTCATACTTCAAAAAACAATGGAAAATGTCTAATCTACTTCTAATTTATTATAGTAGGTTGTGTTGGGATGTAAAAATCTCAGAGGCTCCAAAGGAACAATTCACAATATTGATGTGGGTGTTGAAAAAGTAAATGATTCAAATGACTGCATAACAAATCCTTTTGCAAAAATAATATTGATGGAAGATCAAACGGATTTGTCACTGGAGAGGTCATTAATAGTAAGTTTTGATCATAGGACATCATGCAGATTTTGGATGTTACACAGAGGTAGTTCAAACAATTGCATGACAATTTTTCCTATCCACTGATTCGTTGATGTGAAAAAGGTATATCATCACTTACATCTATAAAAAAAAGACTGCATGAATTTAGTTATAAGTAATGGTATATATTTCAAAGCAGTTAGAGTTCATCCGTTTGAATTCCAAGCCTAGACTACTTTTGTAGTCTATAACAATTCTGAAAAGTAAGATCAAATTAGAGCTCACAATATCTATTTATAAATATTATTTGCAGTGTTGATATCTTTGCAAAAACTAGTCTTCCAATCTGTTGAAGTGTTATAGCCCTTGATTTATTTAGGGTTAATTTAACGTCTCTCAATTATATGTTCTAGCTTTCACATTTTTTCCTAGGTATCTAGTTTAGGTGCAATTGTAAGTATTATGATTTAAAAATTCAATTATTTATTGTTTCTATGTAGACATACAATTTTTAGAGTTGACTTCATAACACTAGTATTTTGAAATTTAATAATTACATTAGGGTTTTTTGATGTTCTATGTATACAGTCTTGTCATCTTCAAATAATGACAGCTGTATTTCACTTTTTAAAACTTTATAAATGTATTTCCTTTATTGCCTTATTGTACTTTCTAGGTCTTCTAGTAAAATGTGGGAAGGCTTGGAATATTTCACCACATCAGGGTTTTTTGTTTGTTTTTGCTACAGGCTTTTTGTAGATATTCTAATTCAGATTAAAGACATTCTCTTGTATTCCTGATTTTCCAATAGCTGTTCCTCCTGGTGATAATTTTAAGCATTTATAAATTCTGCATATTGTCTCATTATTTTCCCTGCATTCATCAACATCATCACACAATGGTTCTTTTCTTGTCTTACTTTGGTAAATACATTGATTGATATTTTGAATGATAGATTAACTTTTAGTCTATGAATGAACCTACTTAGGTATTATGCATTATTCTGTTTTAATATATTAGGTTGATGCAAAAGTTATTAGTTTTTTTCTACTTTTAATGGCAAAAACCGCAATCATTTTTGCACCAACCTAATATTTCTTGTTATGCCTTACAATATAATTTCTTATGTTTCTATGTAATTTTATGCAAGATTGGCATTATTTCCTTTTTAAAAAGTTTGGAGCAATTCACTGTCAGGAGATCTGAATTCAGTGTCTGAATTTGTAATTCCATTTATATGACATTTTGGAAAGGGCAAAACTATAAGGAAATAAGTTATGTCATTGGTTGCCAAGGACCAAGGAGTGGGGAATGAGATTGACTATTAAGAGTTAAAAAGAATCTTGTTGAAATAATAAAAATATTCTGTATTTTGAGGTGGTGGTTACATCATTGCATATATTTAGCCCAAAGTCTGTGAACTGTGCAATCTACACTGTACACTTAAAAAATAATGAATTTGACTTTGTGAATGATCAATCTATGTGATTGGTAAAAAATGTAGTGCAATTATGTCTCAATAATGTACTTCAGTTAATTTTACTTAAAAATATATATTCAATCTTGAGAGGTCATGTAGAAATAAGTGTTTTGAAAATATGCTGGATTTAAAGTAAAAAAAAAAATATATATATTACTCTCAGCTCTGCTTTTCAGTTCTGTCATCTTAGGTCAATCATTTAACTTCCCAGAGCAACCTCATTTGTAGAAGGAAACTTGTGTCTATATCATCTAGCTCTCCTAAGGAGTTCAATAAATACTATTTTAAAATATCCAGGTCAAAGTAGCAATGCAACAACTATCCATCAAACTTACATATGCCATTAAGTGTCTTTATCATCTTCTTATCCTGTCTTCAACAAGAATTTTAAAAAATCTTAGTGGAAATAACAGCTTTTTCCATTTGTAATGAACACTTATATAAAAAAAAAAAACACTCTCCTCTTTTGCTTGTTTACATTAGCTGGATTAAAATTATAAAATGGAATATGGCTACTTAATTTAAAGAGCATAACTGGAGTAATAAAAGGCCTTATTTTCTTTCAATGTATTTTTATTCAGTAAGTGCAAGTTGCCTGCCAAGCAACCAACCTAATTCGATTATGAGAGTAACCTGATGTATGTAAAGTCTGAGCAGGAGGATGTTCTTAGCCCCTCCTTGCCACTGAACGTTCCCATTTCAGAAGCCAGTCTAGCTAGGTTCTTGCTTCTATTTTTCTTCTTCTTTGTCTTTTTATTTTTAGGTGGATTTTTGCTCTTGTTGCCCAGGCTGGAGTGCAATGGCGAGATCTCGGCTCACTGCAACCCCCGCCTTCTGGGCTCATCTCCTGTCTCAGCCTCCCAAGTAGCTGGGATTACAGGTTCTCGCCACCACCCCTGGCTAATTTTTGTATTTTTAGTAGAGATGAGGTTTCGCCATATTGGCCAGGCTGGTCTCAAGCTCCTGACCTCAGGTGATCCACCGGCCTCAGCCTCCCAGAGTGCTGGGATTACAGGTGTGAACCACTGTGCCTGGCATTTCTTGCTTTTCTATCCCTACTACAGTCACAGTGATGCTATATGAACAAACCTTGGTTATGGACCTGCAAAATAGCCTTTAGAGTTCCTTGATTTCTGCCAGCTTTCCAGCTCTTTGGTTGATTCTAGGTGCTACAAAAATTCCTCCAGTAAATTGTATCTTTTTATTGTGTCATGACAAGTGTTAGTTTATGTCGACTACAATAATAACCTTGATTTATACTATAGCAAACATGAACAGTCATTGCCCTCAAGGAAATTTCTGCTTAGGTTGGTTGGGAAATTAGACAACCTGCTTCACAAAGTAAAATTGAGGACAGTCTGCCAAGTAGTTGAATATATTGAAAGAAAAATGAGTAAATGGGTACTTTAACTTCAGGTGTTGATGGTGTTTCAAAAACTAGATTCATTCTCATGTCTTAAAACCAAACAGAACAAAATGGAAAAAATATGAAATGATAGTTTTGCATATTGGAAAAAAGACAATGGAAGAGTGTAATCCAGCAAAAAGGCAGCAAACAAACGAGGTGGGCTTTACATGTACCCTGTGTTGGAGAGCTAGAAGGGCATACCTAAATAGAGCCCAGCTGTCTTTTTACATGAGAGTTGGCGTCAGAGTCTGAGGAAGCCAAAAGTTGTCAAAAATTAGTGGAGCAGAGGACCATGTTTGCCAAAGCAAGTCCAAGGTTGGTCCGGATTGAATGAGGTGGGGGAATGGACTCCAATTTTTTTATGGAATCACATTGTAGTGATTGTTGGTACAACAAAGAAAAATTGGGAACAATGTTTTTAATGATCCATCTACCATATATATTTTAATTATAATAACCAAACTCGTGTTATACTGAATGGGACTTCGTAGTCTCAATGTTACTCTCCACTTTGTGTTTGAAACAAGAAATGGGTAGTTCAGATGTAAAGGAAAGATTTGGTCCCACTAATACTTTCATTTTCTGTGAGTTTATCTTGTGGTTACATTTTCACTTTGGCCCATTTTCTGTCTGCAATTAAAAAAATTGTGTGTCTATTTACTTATAATTGTCATTAAATCCTGAAATACTTGTCAATTTTTTTTTTACCATCTAATTATTTTTTAAACTAAAATAGTGTATCTCTCAAACCACTAAGCAACAGATATTTGATTTACACATTCAATCTTATATAAGTTGTATCCCAGTTCATATTGATTGGGGAATAATTAAAGGAATTTTACTCTATTTCCTGAGCACTTTAAGTATATCATAGAAATAAATTGCCTGAACAATATATACAACGTATTAAAGCAATATTACTGCTACAGTGAGCTGGTAGCCAATGACTCAAATCTCTGGCTCCATAACCCTCTAGGCTTGCTTTGAAAAAGCCCATATATGCCATCAATTATGTGTTATAGATGAAAAAAATAGAAGAGCCCAAGAGTTGCCTATAATGATATAATTTAATTTCTTTATCTAAAAATAAACCTAGTTATAAAAGGATTTTGAACATTTGAAAGAAAATAGCAACTTTAAAAACTTAATTGGTTCTTTATTAGCAAATTATTTTCAGCGAGTTGGTATAATATTTCTTCATTGGGTAATTCAAAATGGAGAAAACTGACAGTCTACAAATGCTGAATAATTTGCCAGTGTGACAGAATTAGCAAAGAGACATTTTAATGATCATTTGAATAAAAATTACTTATTGTTTCACTTTAAAGTATTTGTGTTACAAATATTTCACCTTAATTGAATTCACTTGAATCTAATGGACAAATGGATCTAGATTCATATTTTCAACTCTCAGGTACCGAATGTAGTGGACATTCATTTGTTTAGCTATTTATTACCTTTGAATATATTCAATTGAATAAATTTGTGAATCTTGTTTTCTTAAGGCAGAAAACAGGAAGCTTGAATTGGTAGGCTCTTGTGAAGCTGGGATTCACACATATGACTAGGTTTTGCCGTAAAGAGAATTAATAAAACAGATTCAACAATGGGCAACACGAGAGAATAAATCTTCTAACAAAAGTGTTGTGAAATCCATCTGATTCTTTGAGGAAGACAGTAGAGGTTTTGGCTTTTAGTTTTCATTTTTAATATAACAGTAACCTAGAAACAGTGACACATGTGGTATCATTAGCAAAACTCTCATACTTGATTGAGCTGCCAGATAAATTATACAATGCTCAGTTAAATTTAAATTTCAGATAATTAACCATTTCTTACTCTTAAGCATACCCTAAATATTGCATGGATATACTGTCATTTTTTAAAAAAGTGTCGTTTATGTGTTTTGTATTCTTATTTGCTAAATCTGGCAACTCTATTGCTTGAGTACGTTTGACTGCTTAGCCTTGGAGTAGGCTTGTTTGTACCCCTTCTTGAGACCTATGAGCCACCCGAAATAACCTATGAAATCACATTTGGTTTAAACTAGCTAGAGTTAATTTTATTAATTACCAAATAAGTTGTGATGACAAAGACTCCTTGAGTTAGCATAGAAGCCACTAGTGTTAAGAGCTATAAACTGGGTACTATGCAAACAGGTTTCAGAGCCAGGGTGGCAACCAGAATGGCTCTAACTGCAGTCATCTTTGGCTGTGGCTAATTTATCATTGATGCCTCGCACAAAAAGGAAATGAGCCATAAGATAAAGAAAATTCCAAGAATTGTCTTTATGCAAGGAGATCTATCTTCATCATCAAAGAGTCAGAGATTTTCAATAATTTCTAAGATGTGACTTAGTTTGGAAAAAGAACAGTTTAACTAACCTTGAAGAAAGAGTCCTCAAGGTTATGTTGCCCAGGCTTTCTATAAACATTCCAAACAGCTTCCTCCAAAGGGATCTGTCACTATTTCCTAGGATAATTATACCCTGAGAAGAGCCAAGGGTGTAGAATATTCAGTGATTGACACTGGTTCTGAAATAACACTAATTCCTGGTCTTGAATTTCACTGTGGTTTTACATGTTTCCGGAGATCAGATGATAAATGGAATTTGGCACAAGTCTCCCTTAGAGTGGTCCCATTGATCTATAAATATATCCTGTGGTTACATCCCAATCTCTAATGTATGGGTTGAAGAAATATAACCAGCAACTGAGAGAGTTTATACATTGGCTCTTTGACTTATGCAATGATATAAACTATCCAAGGGGAAACTTCTGGAGCATCTCTATGCGTCAGAATAGTAAATCAAAATTAAGACTGCATTCCTAATACAATGTAACTATTGGTGCCATCATCAAAAACCTGAAGGGTACAGTTTTTGTGATTCTGCTCCTATTCAAACCTCTATGACTCTGGGATCTGCTAGTTTGTATGAGCCAAGAATACAACACAATTTCAATTAAATGGCAGCTGAGACTTCTGCCTGGTTATTGAAGACTTTCTGACACTAGAATAAAAAAGAATCAGAAAGGTATTTGTGTTAGGTGTTTATTGGTTTAATTATCAAGGAGATGAGCTTTTTGTTAACTTAATCTGAGAAGAAAGAATTATAGATAAACCCAGAGGATCTTCTGAAGGATCTTCCAGTACTTGTACTTCTATGTGTTTTGGAAAAGTTAGCAGATAGTAAGAGCATCACAATAACCGTAAAATAACCAAATTTTTTTTAGAAAAATCAGTTTTGAGTCACCTTCACAAGCAAATAACATCGAGTAATTCAGTCACTTGCTGAGAGCAAAGTGCATGTGAATTACATATTGAAAAAAGTAGTCTCAATATGAAGTATACCCTTTCAGTCAATTGCAGAAATAAGGAATGTGGTATCTGTCTTGTAATCTATTTATTACCTATAGACTATGTATGTATGTATATATCTGTCCATTAATCTATTTAAATGTTTCACTTTTTCTCCTTCTCCTCATGTGGCAGAGAGAGCTGTAGTCTATTTTTTTCTTACATTAATTTTATGTCCTTATATTTTATCAAGGTTTCCACCCTCATGATATAACCTAAACCTAATTATCCCCCAAAGGCTTTCCCTCCTGATACCATCCCATTGGAGGTTAGGTTTTTAACATACAAATTTTGGGAGGACAGACACATGCAGTCTATAACGACTGGTCTAGAGGAGAAATACTTATTACTCAGAAATCTTGGACTAGTAGATTGAATAATTAACTTGACCTTTTTATTGAAAAATGTGATCACTTATTATTTGAAGAATAGTTATAAGTTAGTTTGGGTCCATGATGTTTGGAGTATAAATGGGGATATTAATTATATATTAATAATGGGGAGCTAATATTGAGATTTCATCTCTAATGGAAATTCATACTTTTTAGTGGCCTAACATCTTTACAGACCCTGCCTCTATTTGAAGATAATCCTTATTTTGAACCTTGCCTTACTAGGTTACAAGTCAGGAAATTGATTTCCTGAGACTCCCTTCAAGCTCAGGTTCAGAGTGGTGATTCCTGTTCTACTAGTCATATGTACTTAAATAAAATTTAGAGTAAAATAAAACAATAAGTGATTTATCTTTGGAAAATGGGCTGATAGATATACCTAATTCTATGTAGTAGACAGGGACAATACTTCTGTCCTAAACATTATGGTTACCATGTGAGAATGGTAAATGGATTTCTACAGAGAAACCCAATAGTGACATTGGCTGTAGATCTTGCCTGTATAAGTATAGGGCTTCAGAATCTGTCACTTCCTTTTATTTAGTCCTAGGAACAAGTTATAATCTTCCAACAAATTGCTTTTCTATTATTGTGGATTATGTTGTTTTAAATTAAGGCAGGTGGTGGTATGGATATCATTTGTCAACACTCAAATTCAATTGGCCCCTAATATGTTTGTACTATATTCTTCTGAAAACTAACTCATCCTCATGAATTTACCAGTCTATCACCAATCTAAGGGCCACAAAAAGTTTAGAGAAACAGGGTTCTAATTTTCAAAATCAATATTACCTTCTTCTCTTTTGCTGTTCCTGCATACTAGTTGATACAACTCGAAGCTCCCACGTGATTTTCCTACAAATGAGAAGCCCATGTCAGGATAACTTAGGAAAGTGTTCCAGATTTTTCATACACAATGATATCTAAAAATCCTCTCTATATTTGTAAATTGTTACTGGAGTAGGTAAGTATGAGAGTGTAACATGTTCTAAAAGCAAAACACAACATCAACAACAAAAACTTCTTAAAGTAATATAATAGTATAATAGTTTTGAGCTTTGGATCCAAAGACTAGAATTTATTGTCAATATCAATTCTGTTTCTTATTAAGTGTGCTTGGACAAGTTCTTTAAAGTCTTTATCAATATACTCATTAATCCAAAGATAGCAATAATATCAACCTTGTATGGTTGTCATGAGAATAATAAAATTCATAAATATACCAGGTCATCTAATCTCTGAAACCCAGAAATAATTTGACAGACACCTCTTTTCTAGCTCTTTTTGATCTTTATGTCCTTGGTCCTATTTCCAACAACCTTCTCCAAAACCTCATTAGCTATATACTGGACTATTGCAACTGACTGTAAATATTTTTTTCTCCTTTTTGGTTTTTCTTCACTATTCAAATTATCATTTCTCCTGTTGAAGAAAAATTATTAGCTGGAAGTACAATTGTAATCACATTTATCCTGCTCAGTGTTTCCCCATTGTCTCACATAGAGTAATCCATTTTTAATTTGTATTTCAATGATCTCCGAAGTATAGCCTCATTATAAATGTCCAGGTGCTTCTCTCACTGCTTCCCTATACATGCCTTAAACTTACATTTACCTCTACCTCCTGTGATTTTTCAAAGGGGCTGCAAAATTCTTTTCATTTTGTGCACTTTTTTAACTTCCATCTTTCCAGAGAGCTCTTAAGCTATGTTTTATCACAGCTTTCACCATTGTTAAATGTAGACTTTCAGAAAACCTTGCCTAAATATCAAAATCCAATGACAACTTTTGTCTTGGTCTTATATTATGGATGTGTGTGGGTTTGATTGCTATATATCCATTATCTTGCTTATTTTACCTTAGCCTTCCATACAGAAGTAGATGTTGGATTCCTTAAATTCATAGACTTTCAGGATTAAAGAAGACTTTGAAATTATCTAATCTTATGCCAAAGCAAACAATTTCTCAAATACTACCTTTAAGCCTGAGTGCAGAGCTATTATGTAATCTAAATATAAAGCCTACCTCTGTATTTATTCTGAAAAGCATGTCTTTGTCTGTTAAACGGAAAATCAACACTACAACTTTAACCTCACACTGAGGTCCTGTCTTGTCTTAGGCAGTTTGGGCTGCTATATCAAATTACCACAGACTGGGTGGATGAAGCAACAACTTTATTTCTCACAGTCTGGAGGCTGGGAAGTCCAAGATCGAGGTGCCAATAAATTTGGTGTCTGCCGAGGGCACTATTTCTGGTTTGCAAATAACTGTTTTCTCATGTTATTTTTACATAGCCAAGAGAAGAGAGAGTAAGATCTCCTGTGTCTTTTTATGAGGATACTGATAACATTCATAAAGGCTTCCCTCATAACCTAATTATCTCCTGAAGACTCCACCTCCTAATACTAACATATTGGGGGTTAATATTTCAACATATGAACTTTGGGGGATTCATATATTTAGTTCATAACACATTCATTATATAGTCAGTTAAAACGAAGACATTCAAAACATACATAGCCATTACTTTACTGGGTACTCAAAACAGTTGGTTTGTAGTTCTCAAGTGGAGAATTGCAAAATTTCCCTGTTAAATACACTCTTAATAAAGACATTGGAGCTTCTTGTAACTAGAAAACAATTTTCAAATCATTTGGATGATAATAAATAAAACATTATATATGAAGGCATTAAAACCAAATAAATATTCTTTTAAAGATCTTTGAGTTACATATCCTAAAATGTAGCTGTGAAATATTCTACTATGTCAGTAGACTGAAGAGTATACTGTAGATAGAACTCAGGTATTCAGAAAGGTCTCTTTAAGTTGTTACCACTGGTGCTATAGTGCGTCTTTAATGTACTATAGTTACATAATTATTTGAGGGCTTGAGGAAAACTGTAATGGTATGTTGGCCAGTAAGTATTCTAAGCCACCTTAGATCGTTTGGTCTCAAAACTTCACGGCATTTATGACACTCAAGAATCCTCTATTTGAAATATTTACTTACTCTGCCTGGTAAAAAAACAATAAACCCCAGAATTTGCCATTATTTTTGAAGAGGACAGTAATACAAATGCTTGCATTTGAGCTGGCATCTTTTCTGCCCCTGATAAATTCCAAAGGCCCCTGGTTATTAGACCCTTAGAACTTCCCAGGATCCCATTTTCTAGGCCAAATTGCAAAGAAAACTCATAAAAATGGAAATTCATAAAAGAAATAACACTGTGCTGCCAATGTTCAATGGGAAAGAGTTGCTTGGCCAGCAGTCCAAAAACAGGAATGAGCATTTTACAATATTGTATGTGTGCTGTTCCCATCAGTTTATACTGAGGACAGCTGGAGGAAAAAGAAAAAAATAAAACAGCAACTACAGCAGAGGTGCAGGAAGCTAAACATTAAGAGCATGTCTAAAGGGCTCAATTGACTTTAAAAGTGAATTTGAAGGACTTTAAATGGGGGCTTATTTAGCTAATATTTTAGAATATTTTAATTAAATCAATGTGGTTCAGGGTTGAACTCTTCCCTAAGGATCCAAATTGGACACAGATAGCTCATCACATTGACACTCTGATTCTGTTTTCATTAATGAAAGCCTGTATATATGCTTTAACTGTGGCCAGATATTCCTTCTGGAAAAGTGCAATTTGGAGGGCAGAGTAGCATATTTACTGCTTAAAGTTCTGCCATGTAAAATAATGACTTAATATTTTCTGCAAGACTCTAGAGAACAGATCTAGGACCAATGAATTGCACTCAGTGGGCAATCATGTTCGGCTTACATAGAAGATATACCCTTGGAATTGCTCATTAACTGGAATAATGTGCCTTTCAAGGTCAGAAGCTCCCTGTCAAAGAGATGCTTAGTATGTGTGAAATTTTTCAGTTTTTGAATTATGTGAGGACATGTAAAATTATGCCAAAATTTCAAAGATCTTAACTATTTTACTTTGTATTTGATAGCATTGAGCTAAACCTGTATACTTTTAATGGATGCTAAGAACATTCTAAGGTCACAAGCATCAAATGCTACCTTAGTAATATGAAATAGATCAATTTTAATGCAATCTTCTTGCATTTATACTAAACAGGGAATATAATTTGAATAATGTCATTTCCATGTATTAATTTCATTATGATTAAGAGGGGATAGAAACCAATATGTTAAATTGTTTTCATATGCTGATTTTTTATGGTATTGTATGTGTATTCAATTGTCTTATGATGCACTCACACACATATATACAATGTAGTGCTTTTATATTAGCGAATGTAGTTCGTCATGGAGCCCTTTAACAAGAGGGGCTGAAGAAAGCTAAAAAGAATAAACTGAACAATAACAAGGCAATTACTAAAGGTTATTTTTTCCTCCTTGGACTTCAGATTTTTTGTTGTTGTTTCAATAGGAAGTTATTTCCCTTAGAGCTCAATTCTCCTTTAACTTGGTGATTCTTTGATATCCTAGAACTGGATTCCATTTTTATGTGGCTCTTCATAGAATTGCATAAGATGAGAGAAGCATACATTTGATTTGTCCGTGAACTGGTTTTTATCAAAGGAGAGTGACCGATGCATTTACTAAAAGAGTCAGAACAAACTTTGATCAGAAGACCAAAGAAATAGGAAAGATTAAGTATAGATAGACTTGCCTCAAGAGGAAAAATTCTGACTGAAACAGCAGAATTCTCACAGTGTTGTAGATACTTTGCCCTGATCAAGTTGTTCATTTTTATGTGTTGAAATAGGTAAGGATAGAAAAATGGAAGATTTGAAATGATTAGGTATTTCTGGTGAATCTAAGTGAGATAAAAGGCAGTGATACTGGTCTGGTCAACAGGGAATAAAACTTAAGAACTGAAAAAATTATGTCTCTCTGTGGCTTCTCCGTATTTCCATTACTTGCAATCATTTCCTTGCAACAAGTTTTTAAACATTGTTTCAGTGATCTTTTAAAAATGTAAAAGTTGGCTTTGTGTTTTCATAGTGATAGTTTCCATCAACGAATCTGGCAGAGAATTGTTTGCATAGGTTAAAACGTAATGAAAGAGAAAAAGAATACTTTTTGGATGGTAGAATCGCTGAAAACAATATAATATTTATTTATTTATTCACTTATTTAACAAGCACTTCCATAGATGATACTTAGAAACAAACATATTTCAGTACATCCTGGCAAAGATATTGGATGTAATACTCCTAATATCACTATATGGTAGGTGTGTTTAGTCTCACTTTGTAGACAAGAAAACAAAGCCACAAAATGATAAAGAACTTGCCCAAATTCCAAGGATAATAATAAATGGTGACGCAGGCAATTTGATTCTAGGATCTTACCTCTTAACCACTATACTGCATTCTTTTATAATACTTAAATATACATTGAATTTTGTTGAAACTTGTTAAAAATCCAAATTAATGTCTACTCACCACCTTTCATTATAGAAATTTCAAGCTACTTCACAAGTTAGCTGTAACTCCACTTGATGTCTCCATGTTGTTGCATTAAAGACATCAACATCAATCATCTTTTTGAAAGATTTTTGGGGAAATCATCCAACATACTGGGATAAAAAGCCAAACGGAGGTAGAAACAGAGGTTAGAAAGTGACTTTTAAAACAATAATTCATAGTGGCCAAGCAGAGTGACTCACGCCTGTAATCTTAGCACTTTGGCTGAAGCAGGAAGGTTGCTTGGATCCAGGAGTTTGAGACTAGCCTGGACAATATAGTGAGACTCTATCTTCATTTAAACATATATAGATAGATAGATAGATATAAAATTAAAAATACTTGTATATATAATATTTCTAGGAACTCACTTTCCTATGCTGTTAGAATTATTGATTCATTCTCTACAGACTACAGATTATTTATAGTGTATATATTTCTGATTTTGCTGTGGGTGATATAAGAAGTAATTCTTGAAGAATTTATAGACTGGCTAGGGAAAACAGAATTGAAATACTTGAAAAGTTAAATACTAACACAAGCAATGGAAAGGTACAGTGTGATTTACAAAACTTGGTTTTAATTTTCATGAATTTCCTATTGATCTATAGAAACATATTACATGCTATATCCTGTGATATGATATTTAGATATATTTGTGGAATGCCTTATATTTGCATTAAATTTATCATGTACATAAGTAAAAAGTTTCAAATGATTGGAATCACTTTTCTGGAAAATTCATTAATTTCAGAATGTTATTGTGAAATGTTTCTGTGGTACATAAATGTTGAAGATATAACTTTGAAATTAAATTATCAGTATAGATAGTCACTTTCAGTTATCAAATTAAGTTTGAGACACTGTTTACAATACACTTGTTATCTGAACCTGGAATAAATTAAGGAAGAAATATGAGAATTCAGAGAAGTTAAAAGTAATTTCATGTTTGCATAGAAGCTGAAGATAAACATTTTACATTTTATTTACCTAATTTATGTACTAAAAGTTTCTCACTTGATTTTTATCAAGTGACATGCATTATTTACTGTATTTTTGTACCTTTTATTAGTTTTCTGTGTCTTCCATAACAAAATATTACAAACTGGATGGCTTAAACAACCAATATTTATGTTCTTACTGTTATAAAGGCTAGAAGAGCAAGACAGAGGTGTTGTCAGATTTCGGTTTCTTTTGAAGTCTGTCTCCATGGTTTGGAGATATCCACCTTAGAGCGGTGTTCTCATGTGACCTTTCCTCTGGTGCTACACATCCCTGGTTCTGTTTGTACATCCAAATTCCCTCTTAATATAAGGACACCAGTCAGAATAGATTAGGGTTCAACCTAATGGTCTTATTTTTAATTGAATTGCCTCTATAAAGCTCTTATCTCTAAATACAGTCATATTCGGAGATTCCAGAAGTTAGGGCTTCAACATATGACTTTTGGTGGGACAAAATTCAGCCCATGACACACGTCATATATGCTCAAGGCTTTAATATATTCCGCTGACCATGCAAATAAAAAAGACATTAATTGGGCTTTGCATGGTATAATGTAATGTAATGTTACAATATAATGTAACGTAAGACAATCACGTATTAAGTATAAGTCACGTCAGTAATGACTGAAAGAATTTGTAGGACATAACAGTACCTTGTGGATTTGGGCTATTCTTTCACCTGTGTCATAAAATTGCACGTGGTTTTATGGAAAAATGTTTTCCAGCTTGACCTATGGGCACAGAAACCTAAAGAAAAGAAAAAAAAAATCTTTATAAAAGCAGAACACGTTTTAGTTATGTATGAAGAAGAATAACAAGTGAAAAAATACTGGCAGAATTACTGGAGAAGTTTTGCAACTTTCAGCTTACATTTTGAAAAAAGATAATAAAGAATATAACCAGGAGGCTTTACAAGTTTATGAGACTTACAGATTATCTTTTCTACCACTCTTTTAGAAACTGTGAACAATCGATTGCTTGAATAGTAATGTCTACCAGCAACCCTCTGCATTTGGACATTATCAAGTCAATGTTTGATTAATGCAAAAGCATACCAACTAATATGCCATTTGAGTTTCTTCTGATCTTATCTATTCTTTGTATTGCCGATGAAATAACTAACCTGTTTAGGAATTTTCAAAGACTCTCATACTTTCCATGACTGGGGCTGAGATCAACAAAGCACTTAGCTGTCTCTGTTACCTATCTCTATTTTATCTCATTAACTCAGAAGTCTAATTCCAACTTCTGTCAATCCAACAACTTCAGTGCTGCTGAAGCAAATCATATTTAGTTTGTCTTTTTGTGTCTCTTTTCAGGAACCACCACATTTTAATGCATTCTTTATTGCCTACACTAATTCTATCTATATGTTATGATACAGTGCAAACCACATCTTTTTTCAACATATTTTCTTAGATTGCATTTATCTATGGGCATATCCCACTTATAGATCTCATTTTATGATATTTTACTTTGCTGCACATATTAACACTTATTTTATACTATTTTATATTACTTAAGAGTTGATCTTAGTTCATCTTTGTATTATTAAAATAGTTTGCAATTTGAAAAAAGTAGACTTCAAAGACACAGCCAGGAGTTGTAATATTATCCCTGTCAAAGATGAATAATTTTGGGACATTCACTTAATCTCTCTGAACTGACGTGTCCTCATAGCAACAATTTAGTGAATAATGTCTGTTTCATATGATTAATTAAATATATGTCATCACATAATACCTACCAGGTAGTAGTATTCTTTTCTGTCCTCATTTTTCCATTTCTTTGGCATTCTTCACATTTCCCAGGATTTTATTTAGTTTTTTTATCCAACATGGAGCAGACATTCCAAACTTCTTTTTTTGATGTCATATCTGTATGTTTCAGGTGCAGCCTGGAAAACAATCTAATCTAGGTATTTCATTCAGAAAGGGATTTAATATAGGAAATTTATTATAGAAGTGTTAGAAAGTAGAAGGGCTTCAGGAACAAAAAATGAATAAAAAGAAAGGCAATGTTACTCAGAGTATATAATAAGAGCAAATAGTTATTACTATCCCCTAGGCAGAAGTAAATGAGAACAAAGCAATGTTATCTGTGGATCACTAATTATAAGAATCTGTCATTGCTCATGGGGCTGAGACAAGGATGAGAGAACGTGGTATTTCTGGGAACATAATAACCCACATTTCTTCTAATGCTGAAGGAATCTCCCACTGATAGTAATTAATCACAATCGAGATGGAAAGGGATCAGGTGAAGTTTAATTTTCAGGCTTTCAGTCTTGTAGGCATAGCACTATGCTTGTCAGTGTAGGTTTTTCTGTAGCAACAAACGGCCACAGGATATTTGTGGTTTATAGCTATACTGTATTTCTATCTTTGTTACATGTTGGCAGCTTCAATGTGGTTGAAGGTCTTCTCCACGTATCTTCTTTTTCAGGCTGCAGGAGTAATATATTTTGGATATACCATTTTCAGTATGGAGTAAAAGAGCAAGACTGCTTAGAGAAACACACGATGGCTTTTAAAGTTTCTGCTTTGAACTGGCCTTTGTCAGTTCAACTCACAGTATGGCTGGTTGAGTTTCATAAAGGAAGGTATAGAATTTACCCTTTTATGGGAAAAGATGTAAGTTCCTCTTATAGATAGAGGAAAATGTATTTGAGAACAAAAATGTTATGCACCACAATGCATTTTCTGGGTCACAAATACTCACTCGCCTTCTTTCTCCCTCTTTATGCAAAATTCAACACAGGTTTTTCACGAAAAGGACAGCGTAAAACCTCCATTCAAGCTCAGCAATGAATGACCCAAGGTCTTCAAATAGTCTCTACATGGAGTACATTTTGGTTAAGAAACTAAAACTTTAAAGAAAAAAAAAAGAGATTCTGTCTTCCAAATGCCTAAGGTTTAGAGATTAAACAGAGATAAAATGGCAATAATAATTACTCCAATTCAGAAGGAGCAAGAACTGGAAACAAATATCAGATACTTGTTGGTAGAAATTATAAAATATTGCTCTTAATATAGCCCCTAACTTTGAAGTAGGGAATGTTCCCAATTGAGCCTCAGTTCTAGTTCACGAGAGTTGCTTCTTCCTTGATTCTTGGCTCTCGACTCCACTCTCTGAAAACTTCCTTTTCCATTATCCTTCCTGGTCATATACAAAGGGGACATTGAATTACATGACTTCTTTAGAACCTGAGAGATTTTTTCCCATCTTCATTGTGCCGTGGAAATTTGACAGCCTGAAGTTGATTGTACACCTTGAACAGCCACAATATCTTTTAATTTAGGCTAGTAGCTTTTTTGGCAGTGCAACTCACTCAAAAACTCTGCCAACAATGTATCTATTTGATTCTAGTCAGGGTAATTGTGCTAATAGCTTGACTCACAATTCTTTCTGAGCTACGCTTCTCCCTCTAAACTGAGATACAGGCCATTTGAGTTGGCCAGTTGTTAGGGGAGGGCACCACACCATCAGTCTTTTTACCCTGAGACATTTTGTCAATTGAAAATAATTTCTCGGGTAAATTAAGGGTGCTATGCTTGTTTTATTAAACAAAGGTTACTGACAGTCACATACTGGATTTGGTCTTTGCTCTATGGCTGAACTTTAATTTACTTTTTAACTATCCCATCTTTCACCTTGTAAGTCCTAAAATTCCTAGAGTCTCTCTACTCCATCTTCAGCCAACTCTTTTCTAAGCCAAATTAGTTCCCATAGCAGTTGGTCAAATGTAGCTAATGTCAAAGAAAAATATCACCAGACGCAGTTAAACAGGCAGGAAAATACCAGTTGAGACTATTGCAATAAGGAGAGATACTGAACTCAACTCAGCTGGAAAACAGGAGAATTTTTAAACACTGGGGTAAGTGAAAAAGTTTTGGAAGACATTGTTGGGAGGTTGGTTAATGTAATTAAGACTACTGTGTTTGCTAATTGGCACCTGTATTCCTATAGAGACTAGGAAACAGGAGCTGTATCTTTGTTGATGATTGCACATGTCAAAAGAATGGCTTCCAGGTCCTTGGAAAAGATGTTCCTGGACCACAGAAGATGTGCATCACAAAGGGGCAGAGAAAGAATTTACAATTGCAAGTCTTCTAAAGTAAATGCTTTAAGAGAAGGAAGGTCAGGAACTTATAGTCAGAAAGAAACCTATCTAAAGTTTAGTCAAGATTAGGGGAATGTTAAGGCTGTCTTGGTCACTAAAAACAATTGTCTCCTCAGTAACATTACTTATTCCAACCTTCATTTGATGAAATCTACAACACATTTAGCACGTTATTTTCCTTACAATCATCATAGGTAAAAGTTTACAAAGTATTTTGCATCTTTAGTTCATGATGTGGCTGCTTTTGAAAGATCCAATAACAGTTCTGAACTTACCTCTTCCCCTAGCCCCAAAAGCCACTGTCACATATTTTAGAGTGATATTATGAAAGAATCTTTTTCAGTGTCAATTTCATAAGGTTTCACTTCAGTTACAATCTGAACATCTCCATGGCTTATACACTGGTTTATTTCTCACTCATATTGCATATTATTGACTAAATGTTGCATGTGTCTTAGTTCCATAGAGCTTCTATTGTGGAACTTCATATGAAAGAACAGGCTGTATTTGAGACACACTATTCTCATGGCAGATGATGAAAACAAGAGTAAGCAATAATATAGAACAGCTAGTTAAACTATTGCTTGGAATGCGCTTGCATTGCTTCTGCGCACATTTTATTGACCAGAGAAAATCAAATGGTCACACAGCTGACAATGGAGTCATGAAATGAACGGCTGCCATAGGATGGCCCCACGAGTCACATGGTCAAGAGAACAATGCAAATTTCTCTTACAGAGTAGGAGGCTCCTCTTCAGAGACTTTCAGAACTAAAATGCAACCAATTATAAGAGCACACTGTTGGAAGGGGCATGAGGGCCTGAGAACCAACAGATGATAACCTGTATTTGATTTTTAAAACTTTGTATCAAAATTGTCTTACCAATACTGATTGCTTTGCAGATTGCTCCTGCAAAACTCCATGTGATTTTGTAATTGGAAAACATTTGGGAAATCAATTTTTCAGTGAGTAGTTTAATATGTAAGTTCATTTGAGTGAGGTCTTGGTCAAGTGGCAGTCAGTTGAATGAACTGGAAAAGATCGCAGAATAGTGTTTGGCTCAAGCCAATTCATTTTATTTTACTGCTTCCATCTCGGGGTTCATAAATATTCATGACATTTGAACACGGAAGGGAAATAGGTTCTGCAGAGCTTGTGTTATAAAGTAGTACTTCCTACCATATTTATTCAAATAAAAACAGACAAAAGATGCAATTGCATTTAGATCCATGCCAGTTATTTCAACAGAAAAAAAAAAATGAAGAGAATGTAAGATTACACTTCACTTTTCTTATTAAAAAAATAAGAAAAATTACCTCTCTGTGATATCAATTTCAAGTTACTCTCACATAAATTCCAATATCAAAATTGGGTTAAGCTTCACCATTGGGGTAGTGGAGTTGTGGCAGACTACATTAGATGGTAAGGTGCTGGTCAAAGGCCAAAAATAAAGCTACCCTATTTTTCTATACTGTATCTAGAGCTGTCTGAATTAGGAAAGTGATTAGAGTCATCACTCTGGGGAGTTGTGCCACAGTCATTGAGAAATAGGGGAAAGGCAAAATAGATCACCAAAGAAGGTAGTCACAGAAAGCAAGAGATCTAGAAGGAATTCGGGGTTCAAAGATGCTAAAAGTCAAAATTTGAAAGCAATAGGTTGCAATAGCAATTTTGCAATTTTACAGTGTTTGTGTGGATTCACTGATATGACTTTCTAAGTCACCTGTTTGAAAATGACACACTGAGTTATTCAATAAACCTCGACTCTCAGCCTCATGTAACATACTCAACAGCTAAAATGCTGTTCGTATTTTGAGGTCTATCTCAGCATAGCAGAGCGTATATTTAGCCTATTTCCCTAATGGTGGTTTTTAAAGTATTAAAATAGTTTTAAAATATTGAAACGTTTTCATGCTAGTTGGTAAATCGTCACCATGCTGAACTTCTTGAGCATCGCTTCCTTTCTGGATTTCTGCAGCCCCTCCCTCAGGTTTCTCAGTCATCGTCATGATAGATTAAAGAATGAATGCTTGACATGGAGCACAATGTTAGGACATCCAAGCTTCTGCTTTTGAGCTATGGCTGGTTGTTATTATTTTATTATCAATCTCTTCTATTGATGTCTGCAATGTACTATGTGGTAATTACTAAGTTTGGTCTCTTCAAATCATAAGTCACAATCACTCCTTATATCTGTCATTTTCACTAGTCATATTTTTTAAAAAAACATATTTAAAACACTGTTAGAGTCTTACTGATTTATGTACATATGATACGTATCTAACTCCTGTAGGACTGTAAATTTTTGAGGACAGGATTCATAGTGATTTGCCCTTTAGTTTTCTCATGGGTGATACAGTACTTACCACTTATCTGCTTATTAAATATTTTCTGATTGAAAAATGAATTCCAAATATGGATAACCGGTGACATTGTTGCTTTAGCTACTTAGTTGAAAGGATGCTCACAATATCCTTAATTCGTTAATATAAATGCCATGATGCAAATCATTTCAAAAAAGGAGAGAATCATCACAAATAAAAAACTAGACAAATGCATCTTTTTCCAAAATAGACTAGCTAGTTCTAGAAGTTGGTCACCATCCCTTGAAGTTAAATGGCAGTCAGTTGGTGAACAGAAAATTTGTGTATATGGAGAACCCCTACAACAAACATTCCATTATTTGAAAAATATGAATATTTTTTACTGCCTATTGAGATTTTTTTTAGAAAAGAAAATCTTTGTATTATGAGGAATGTTTATTATTTATTATTATACATAAACTTTAAAATTCTAACCAAATATTCATTGTTATATTATCATAATTGTAGTAGAACTATTTCTATACAGTATATAACTATGGGTATACAAATTCTATGGGTAGTAAAATTAAGTATATTAGTGCAAAAAATATTTTGCTTCTTGTACACAAGTCTTACTCAGTCATATTTACTGTTTAAAATATTGGCATTGCAAATTTTGCAGTCCCTTTTGTAAAGAACTATCCTAGAAGGAATTGTCAGACACTTACCTGCTGCGTTTGCTGGTTAGTAGTGGTTGGCAAATCATTCTTTTTGGCAGCGAAGCTAGAAGGAAATACAAGATTAGTATGTTTGAATATTTTAACATGTCCCAAACCTCTGTGTTTTTTCACTTTTTCTCTCCCTGTCTCTTTACATTCCTCTTTTACTTTCACTTTCTCTTTAACAGAGAAATATAGGGATAAACATGATATCATGTGTGCATTATACATTAATGATTGCCACATGAAGATCCCTCCACACACATATATAAAACAAGCAAAACCATTGTTTGCACACACTTGAAGAGTTCTCAGTCATACTATGAATTGTTTATGGGTTGAGCAAATGCTTCATCTGAATTTTTTTCTCTGAAAATATGTTGGCTTTAAGCTATTTGCTTATTTTATATTGGGTGTCTAATATAGTAAACATTTATTTAGAACTTAACCAAATGCCATATTGTCAGCACATTTTATCTTTATGATCTTATCACACAATGAGCTATAATCATCCTCACTCTATAGAAGAGGACAATTAAAGGAACAGTTTGAGCGATTTACTTAAGGCCCTACAGCTGAGAAGGGGCAGCACTGTGATTTAGACCCATGCATTTTCAGCTCCAGAGTCCATGCTCTTCAGAACTATAATACACTTCTTTTTCCATGAACATGCTAATTTTACGCTGGACACAAATTACCCCTCTTGCGTAGAAAGCTCTTTTCATGGTGCTCTGGTGTCTAAGTAGTAGCTACATTTAAGCTCCAGATCTACTTGACTACTACTACTTCTTTTTTCCCTGTAGAGAAAGGATCTCGCTATGTTGCCCAGGCTGGTCTCAAACTCTTGGTCTCAAGTTATCTTCCCACCTTGGCCTCCCAAAGTACTGAATTGCAGGCATGAGCCACTGTACAAGACCTCTTTGACCTCTTCAGTCTGATTTGTTATACTTTTGTGTCAACCCCGCTAAAACTAAACTTTATACTAGCAGAGACTGCGCTAAACAGTTTCTCAAACAATATTATAATTGTATTGTTGCTTGGTGAGAATTTGCACTTTTCTTCCTTCTACTTAATTGCAAACTCTTTGAAGAAAAGAATGACATATCTTGTTACTCACCATGGCTTCCATTAACGTGCTAGTAGCATGGTTAATGCCCCTTGTATATCCTTACTGAATGATTGTAGAGGCATGAACTCAGGAGGCTGAGGTAGGAGAATCGCTTGAACCCAGAAGGCAGAGGTTGCAGTAAGCTGAGATCATGCCACTGCACTCCAGCCTGGCGACAGAGTGAGAATCCATCTCAAAACAAAAAACAAAAGCAAAACAAACAGAAAAAGACGCATGAACTCATAGACGTGATTATCAAATCCAGGCCCACAAAACCTAAAATATTCACCAGTTGAGTCTTTTAAAGAAAGTCTACTGCCCCCTATGCTAAAAAGTAAGTTAAGTCTTTTATTAGCTAAAGTTTCTCAAATTATCACCTACCATGTGTTCTCCCTCTTTGTTCCAGACTACATGTAGATTTTTGTCTTTATACTGCTTTTTCCCCCATTTCTCACATGTATGTTTTATCCAGAAGCACAATTAGCTCAATAAATAGAACTGTCTATTACCTTGGGGCGGGGGAAGGGTGCAGAGCTACCTGTGTTGGGACCATTGAGAAGAACTGGAACACCTAGGAAACAAAGTGAAAGACCCCAGGATTTTCTGGGTAAAAATGAGTTTGAGGTTTTATGCTTATCTTTTAAAGAGACAAGTAGAAATATTAGAAAAATGTACAAAACTAAAATATGTATTTCTATTGTGTGGCAGTGAACTCAGAAGATGAAGAGAAAAAGGAATATATATTTTCCCATTAAATGTCAGTGAATCCTACTAAAAGTCAAATAATCCTATCAAATGGTTACTTCAAAGATTTCAATAATCCTGAATAAACTTGTATTGACTGAATATCAAAAGAATTTTGAGCCTTGACATAGATTTAACCAATATTCTCTGGAGACTTGAAGACTGATCTTTAATTAAACATTTTCCCTGAACATAACTAAGTGACAAAGTTTAGTAATTGGGGTTTAGAGGCAATTATTGCTATAACAATGTATTGTCAGTGGAAAAAGAAACTCCGGACAATGAAATAATGTCATATTTCATGAGCTTATCTATGAACCTTCACAATATACATTGAGATCGGTCTAAATTTAATGTCAAAACCATACATTTATATCATTGCGAATTGTTTTTATATTAATTCTAAATAAAATAAGCAGATAAAAACAAATTTTCAAATGGTTTAATCAGAGAGTTGTGACTTTCTTTTGATTTTTATTTTGTCTCATGAAGTATCACTTAAACTGTATGATCAACTGTATATATAACCCAACTTTTTCAACATATAACATTACTACATGTTCTATATTATTACCATTTTCTTCATAGGTAAGCCAGATCGTTATATTTTCCCGTGACTAGGTTTATTTTTAAAATTAACACCTCATGGTATCTTTATCATAACACTTTGGCCCATTTGCTTTTGTTCTACTTCTGTGGCTACATAGCAGATAACTCAGGAAAGGGCAGAAAGAATATAAATCTCTAAAAGGCATATTTGACCCAAATGTTAATGCTCAAATATTAATGACGACAACAATAAATATGTATACTCAGCCTTCTACGAATGGTATAAAAACCTTTATATCAGATATTTTACAAATTATTTTGCTATGAACCAAATGTACATTGATATATTATTCTATAGAAATTACTTGGCCGGGCGCGGTGGCTCAAGCCTGTAATCCCAGCACTTTGGGAGGCCGAGACGGGTGGATCACGAGGTCAGGAGATCGAGACCATCCTGGCTAACACGGTGAAACCCCGTCTCTACTAAGAAATACAAAAAACTAGCCGGGCAAGGTGGCGGGCGCCTGTAGTCCCAGCTACTCGGGAGGCTGAGGCAGGAGAATGGCGTGAACCCAGGAGGCGGAGCTTGCAGTGAGCTGAGATCCGGCCACTGCACTCCAGCCTGGGCAAAAGAGCGAGACTCCGTCTCAAAAAAAAAAAAAAAAAAAAGAAATTACTCATCTCCCCATAAAGTGAATTTGTAAAAATTCTATTCATTAGATTGTAAGGTGTTATGCTTGTTCAAGGGCATTATATTTTTATCTTCCTTGGAACTGATAATACAATTGTGTAATTTATCTGTTATTGATCCAGTTATTATTATGCTACACTTATATAAATATATTTCACCTAATACACTCATGTATTTTTATAACATTTGACCAGAGAGGAAAATAGAAGGTAGCAGTTTATAAATTTGAAAGAAAGCCAAATAATAAAAGGGTTCATACAATACTTTTGTCTATGTATATTTTTATTAAATTGTAGAATGTGCAGAAACATGGTCTGCTCTAAATTCTCCATGAGTTCTCTATATGCAATCTTGTAACCCTATTGATTACTGTACAAACTGAAAAAGCTAAAACTATTAAAACATTATCTAACTTTACTTCGATGGCAGGCTATTCCATGAGCCATATGTTCATTAATAGTGACTCATTATCTTTAGTGATAAATTAAGATGGTTTCTTAGATGGAATTTTGTCTGCTGATCCATAGTGAAAGCAAAATAAAAATTTGTCTTTGTTTTTTCAAAGTTGATGTGCCTCTAGAGATTTATAATGACGTGTCTAGAAGCCATCACTTCCTCTCCTGAGCCACAGTTTGCACTGTACTTGATTCTACCATTTCACTAATTCTTTTACATTAAAAAAATGTAATGTTTAAATTTTTTTTCAAAGTTTTTTCTTTTTCTTTTTTTTTTTTTTCCCCGCGATGGATGCAATGCAGTGGTGCGATCTCAGCTTATTGCAACCCCCACCTCCAGGGATCAAGTGATTCTCCTGCTTCAGCCTCCAGAGTGGCTGGGATTACAGACGTGCACCACCACTCCTGGCTAATTTTGTATTTTTAGTAGAGATGGGGTTTCTCCATGTTGCCTGGCTGATCTCGAACTCCTTCCTGGCCTCAGGTGATCCACCCACCTCAGCCTCCCAAAGTGCTGGGATTACAGGCATGAGACACCACACTGGCTTTTTAAAAATATTTTTGATCTACGGTTGGTTGAATCTGTGGATGTGAAACCCACAAATACAGAGAGCCAACTGTACCTATTCGTGTATGCTTCATTTTTTATTCATTTCTTAGCTGGGCTATGTCTTTTTTTTTAAATTATTTTTATAGATAGGATTTCACTCTGTTGTTCAGCTAGAGTGCAGTGGTGTGATCAGAGCTCACTGCAGCTCTGAACTCCTGGGTTCAAGTAATCCTCCTGCCTCAGCCTCCAGAGTAGCTGAGACTACTGGCTAGTGATACCACATCTAGCTGCTTTTTTTTTTTTTGTAGAGAGGGAGGTCTTCATATGTTGCTCAGGCTGGTCTCAAACTCCTGGCCTCAAGCAATCCTCCTGCCTAGGCCTCCCAAAGTGCTGGGATTATAGGCGTGAGCCACTTTTCTCTGCCATGAATTTTTTTTTTCAAGAAAAAAACATAGGTGACTTTATTAACTAATCTCTTCACAAATGAAGTTGCTTGGGAACTAAAATTAATACTTCGCAAATATTTTCTACCCTAAACTCTTTAGATGTCAGTCTTTAGATGTCTTCTACATTTAATGTCCCAAAGAAAAAGACTAGTTAGGTTTTCTTTGTGTTTTGGTAACCTATTTTGTATATTTTTTAGCAGTTTTTCTTAGAGGTTTTGTTTGACTCAAAATGGAGAAAATATTCACTAGTATATAGTCAGGTGGTGATTTCTTTTCAATAACTTTTCTTGGTGGACTCTGAATCCTTAATTTACAACTTCAGGCTTCCTTGCATTGTAGTATGTTTGAATGTTTCCTCTGTTCAATTTTCCCATGTTCTTTGGACATTATTGGGTTGCATTCTTCTAGTCACCTTCCTTTAGTCACAGTAGCTTGACCACACTAGATGTGAGAAAATTTATTTTGGTTGAATTTTATGAAAAGCTGTGATAAAAGCTATACAAATGCAGTAATAGGTGAGGAATATAAGTGAGAAGAACAGGTTGATACTGTAATTAAATTTTTTTCTGAGAAAGAGAAAATAAGCTAAACCAATTTCTAAAGCAACATGTAAGTCACTATTATAACAATCTTGCAAAGTTAACCTTGTCTCATATAATTTTTTCAATCTCCAAAGCATAACACTCCATATAGCATAAAATATTAAATTAGTCAATCTTACAAATACATTTGAACCCTTACAGTGTTAAAAATCCCGTGGAAATATGTGCCGTGGATGTGAAATATTTAAGCCCCACAGGAGACTGAGGTGTAGTGGGAAAAGGTTAATGTGTAGCAGAGTATGATGAGGGAAACATGGAAATAATCATGAGTTAGGGGTAACAAGTTTCTTAGGTGAGTTAAAGAGAAAGTTCTAAGGCTATTTAGAGATGGAATTGATTATATCCCACTAAGAGAATGAAGAAAGGCTTTGTAATGGAGTGGTTATTACTAAAATTCTCTGTGTCTCAATTCCCCATTTGTAAAATGAAGATAATAATGGTATCTTCCTCAAACAGGGACATAAGTGTTAAATTAACTGATAAACATAAAGGTTTTAGAGGAGCCTTTGGCACATAGTATGCGCTCAACCAAAGTTAACTGTCATCATCATGACTGCTACTTAATAGTATTATTTGAGAAGGAACTTGACAGGTACAGTAGAGTATTCTAGGTTTAGAGATAAGCATGGAAAAATAAAAGATGCAGAAAACCAAGTACATTTTAAGAAACACTGAAGAGCATAGTTTGAGTAGAACATAAACCGAGGGAATGTAACAAAAAAGTCTGGTTTGAAAACAATGCAGATTTTTTTTTTTTTTTCTTTTTTTTTTTTTCCGGAGACAGAGATTCTTGCTCTTGTTGTCCAGGTTGAAGTGCAGTGGCCTGATCCTGGCTCACTGCAACCTCCGCCTCTCAGGTTCAAGTGATTCTCCTGCCTCAGCCTCCCGAGTAGCTGGGATTACAGGCATGCACCACCATGCCCAACTTATTTTTCGTATTTTTAGTGAAGACGGGGTTTCACCGTGATGGTGAGGCTGGTCTCGAACTCCTGACCTCAGGCGATCCACCCACCTCAGCCTCCCAAAGTGCTAGGATTACAGGCGTGAGCCACCGCACCCAGCAACAATGCAGGTTTTAAAAATTACATTTATTTTAGGTTATCAGAGAACTGTGAATGTTTATACGCTTTGATTGAGGCCCTTCATTTCCTCTATTACTGTGCTTCTCAAGCTTAAATGTGCACACCCATCACTAAGGGATCTGGTCAGATTGTGACTCAGGAAATCCTTGGTGAGGCCAGAGATTCTACATTTCTGGTATCTTCCCAGATGATGTCTATGTTGCTGTTTGAAATACCACCCTTGGAACCTGCTTACTTGTCTATAAGTCCCCACTAAAATCGCTGTAAGCAGAGACTCTGTGTCTTGTTCATCATTGTATCTTTAGTGCCCAACACAGTGCTCAGCACATAGTAAGTGTTCAATACATGTTTAGTGAATGACTTAATACATGACTGGGACAATTAATACACAACATAAAGGTTTTTAAAACAATTTATTTGTATAATTTTAAAGGATACAAGTGTAGTTTTGTTACATGGATCTATTGGGTAGTGGTGAAGTCAGAGCTTTTAGTCTAACCATTACCCAAATAAAGGACAATGTACATATTAAGTAATTTTTCATTGTCCATCCGCCTCCCACCCACCCACCATTCCAAGTCTCCAATGTCTTTCATTCCACACTCTCTTCCCGTGTGTACAGATTATGTAGCTCCCACGTATAACTGAGAACATGCAGGACTTGATTTTCTGTTTCTGAGTTGTTTCACTTGAGATCATGGCCTCCGGTTCCATCCATGCTGCTGCAAATGCATGATTTCATTCTTCTTTCTGGTGAACAGTATTCAATTAAAATGTTTTAAAGAAGAGGAATTGAGAAATAGTGTAGACTGTAAAATTGAAAGTTACAATGTTTGAATTAACTGATTAATGTTTTATCTTTTTAGCTTTTCCCAAAAAAGGAAGAGTAGCTTCTTAAAACACAGATGTTATATCAGATTAGTTGTGTTTTTATTTTTGACTTCAGTGAAAGAACTAAATTAGTACTAAAATTTTGGATTCTTGTTTCATTACCAACATAAAACATTAGATTAAGAAAGTATATTTAACTAAAAACACTGGCCTTGCCAGTGGAATTATCACTGTTGAAAATTTTTTTTTCTGTTTTCTGTTCTTTATATCAAAAATTTATCAATTTTTACTATGTATTACTCAATGAGAATATTTTTAAATTGGGAATACTGCTATTTCTGATATTTCACTAAGATCTTTCATATTGCATCAGAAAGAATATAATTTTGTATCAGAACCTATTTCTGATGTGTCCTTATTTTTCAGAGAGAGTAGTTGGTCAGATTTAACTCCATGGAATTAAATTCAGAAAGCAGCTGATTTTTAAAAAAATTCAATTACTACAAGTATAAAACTACATTTACAAGAATCAGTAGATTTTGATTCTGCTGCGAGAAAAGAAAAAAAAAGAAAAATCCCAAGAAGACAAAAAATAAAAAAATAAAAAAGGAATGAGAAAAAAAATCAGTAGAGTCAGTAATAGGTCATTTTAATCAAAGCAATAAATTATTCCGCTTTTGCCCTGTTATCATCAAATGTTTTATAAAATCATACAATTAGTCATTTACATGGTGGATTTTTTTTTTTAGGCAAATGTTTCCTTGCCAAACTTCCTATTCACATTATTTAAATATTTCTTTTGAATTTGTTGAGTGGTATTTTGGGTTCAGTTTTTCCAAGGAGAATTACTTGAAATATTAGTGAAGTGATCCATGTTGACAATCCACCTTAAAATATATTTAATATATGATAGCTATCAATTAATATTTAGTATTTTTTTCATTATATCCTCTACACACTGAGCAACATCAATTAATACATAAGACCAGGTTTTAACCCACTGTCAATATTTTCTTAATATAAGGAGACTGGTAACGAGTGGTAATGTTTTCTTTATCGTTTAGTGAAAGATTTTCAATCATTGCATTAGTTTACTAGGGCCATAAGAAAATACCACAGATTGGGTGGTTTAAACAGCAGAAATTTATTTTCTCACAGTTTTTCTGGAGGATAGAAGTCCAAGATCAAGGAATTGGCAGGTTTGGTTTCTCTTGAGACCTCGCTCCCTGGCTTGCAGATGGCCATGTTCTCATATGGGCTTTCCCCTGAGTATGAACCTGTCTGTGTCCTAATCTCTTCTCATAAGGACAACAGTCATATTGTGTTGGAGCACACCCATCTGGCCTTATTTACCTTAATACCTCTTTATAGGCCCTGTCTCTAAATGCAATCACATTCTTAAGTCTTTGGTTTAGATCTTCAACATATGGATTTGCATGTGAGAGGCGAGGAGCAATTCAGTCCATCACAATCATTCATAAGAGAGTCTAGTCTTCTATTTCTAAAAGATTTACAAAGTCAAACAACCTTTATATGCCCAAGTGGTATTGATTTAATGGTTTTGATAGTGCCAGCAGATGATTCTGAGAAGGCTTTGCCAATTTTGCAGAAATAACCTGAGCATATTCTATAAGGCTACTCATCGAATCTTATCTGGTATAATGGCTATATTTCTTCCATGACAGTAAAATTAAAGGGCACACATCCAATCTTTAAGAGAACAGAGTGTTGAGACTACAGCTAAATGAGATTTAAGTTGCTAAGTAGAATAACATGTAAAAATAAAGCATTTACAATTTAATTAAAAATTAGCATTGCTTTACGTGTTAATAAGTAATTGTTTCTCCTTTAGTGGTACCGTTTAGATCTGTTCAATTTTTTAAAGAAAATTGTATTTCATAAGCCCCTTTGCTCTTTCTCTTCTTTAACAAGTTATAGTTTTAGAAAAGGAGAAATTATTTTGAAAATTGTGCATTTTAGTTATTATAGTAATGTCTCAGATTGATACGCATACAAATGTTCTTTTTTTTACCCTGTGTTTTTGTTTTCTTGGAGAAAGCTAGTTTTTTTTAGGGAATTGAGAAAGAACTGCCTGGTAAGAACACTGAGTTTCTATTAATAAAAACTGGTGTTGATTTAATAATTTTTAAAATTTGTTTTTAATTAAAGAAGGAGCATAATTTCCACTGTACTTGAATGCAATGCTACTAAAAATTGTGGTCTGAAGTTTATCCTGCCCATGAAATTTGTGCAGGTCAGCTTAGCAACCAGAGAAGTACAGAAATTGAGAGTGAAGAGTAAACACTGAGTGCCGTTATAACACATGAATAGGTTAATATTGTCTGTTATTTCTAAGGGTAAAAATTTGTGGAACTCAGCCGGGAGCGGTGGCTCAAGCCTGTAATCCCAGCACTTTGGGAGGCCGAGACGGGTGGATCACGAGGTCAGGAGATCGAGACCATCCTGGCTAACATGGTGAAACCCCGTCTCTACTAAAAAAAAAAAAAAAAATACAAAAAACTAGCCGGGCGTGGTGGCGGGCGCCTGTAGTCCCAGCTACTCGGAGGCTGAGGCAGGAGAATGGCGTGAACCTGGGAGGCGGAGCTTGCAGTGAGCTGAGATCGCACCACTGCACTCCAGCCTGGGTGACACAGCGCGAGACAAAAAAAAAAAAAAAATTGTGGAACTCTATTTTAAATTCTTTCTGTTTTAATTTTATTTTGCAGACAATTTTTTTTTGGATTTCATAAAATTGCAGATTTACAAAGCAATACAAATTTAGAATGAAGCAAAACAAAACAAAAAATATGACCTTCAACACTGAGAGTGTGAGCAGCACTGCTCTATGGAGTAGGGGCAAGAGTTCTAGATATGATTCTGGCTGACTTTGGTTGGAGCCTGCCTCTGTCACTTAAAAGCTATTGGGACTTTGGGCAAATTACTTACAATTTCTGAGCTTTGGGCAAATTACTTATAACTGCTCAGCTTTCAAATGATGATCATAACAAAATGTTGGCATTTTGTCTCATACTGCACATTGGATCTAAACCAGGGCATTTCAGTCTCAGCACTATTGATATTTTGGGACAGATATTTCTCTAACACCCCTGTTAACAAGAGCTTATGTGGGGCATGGTGGGATATTCAGCGGTGTCCCTGGTTTTGATCCACTAGATGTTAGCAAGCATCCCTTGAATCTTGACAATTCAAGATTCAATGAAGATGGCTCCAGACATTGCCAAATGTCCCGAAGTGGATGGAGATAAATTGTTCCTCGTTGAAAACCGCTGACCTAATCTCACCACGTAAGGAAAAACCTCACATGTGGTTAAATAAACTTTCATAAAATTTTAAGAAATGTTGACATTGTTAACAAAGGCAGCATACTACATCTTAATAATTCCAACATAGTCCTTTTTTTCTTTTAGCATGAATTTGATGGATTACATGTTCTCTTTCCTTTTTAATTTTAAAAACATTTTAATTGCTGTATTTGTAATATATGTACTGTTTGAACTGTTGGCTTACATTTATTTATGTTATACATATACATAAATACACATTCATATCTGTATATATGTATATATATACACACATACATTTGTACACAAATACCAATTCATATACCTAAAAACACCTAGCCATATATTATTGTATAACATGGAGTAGTATATTATAATCACATATCTCTATCACTTAAAATATAATCACATATAAAACACATATATTACATTATAGAATCTATGATTTGCTGAGGAAACAATTGATCACTTTTCTAATCACATTTTTACTGTAGAGTTGTGTTCAACACAGTAGCCACTAAGCACATGTTGGGTACTTAAAATGTCTCTAGTTTGAATTGAAATGTGTTGTATATATATAAACTAGACAGTGGATTTTGAAGACTTAGCATAAAAATAGTAAACTCAGTCAGTTTTATATCAATTACAAAGTGAAATAACATCTGGGTTACTTGAAGTAAATAAGATATATAATTAATTTTACCTATTCTCTTTTGCCTCTGTTAATGTGACTATCTGAAAATGTCAGATTACAAATGTGTTCTGTATCAGTATAACATTATATGTGTATTGGACAGCACTACTGTACAATTTATACTCTGATTAAAATGTTGACCTTATATATCATCTATTTTGCTGTAATTTTTTCTTTTTTTTCTTTTGGATTCTTTACAATAATATGTAATAAGTTATGTTAAAGGCATATGTAGCAATACTTTCTCTCAGGGTGAGATTTATTTAAATCAATATGTGCATGATACCTACAAATAATAAAATATTAGTAGATATTCATTTCTGTTATCATTATTATTACTATTGTTACTATTATGTATTTCAAAGTTTAGTTTCTTAGTACTTAAACCAGGGAAGAAAAAAGGGGAAAAACATTTTGAGTTCAAATTCTTCTCATAGTCCACATTTATAAGCCAGCTGTTAATGTTTTACATTTCTAAATAAGATGAGAATTGATGACCTGAATACATACAGGCTCTCTGAGTACACCATTCTCCAGTAATTTTTATGTCCCTTAATCTCATCTTTTTAGTCCCACAGAGTTCACATGAAGGTACACAGTATATTTTCATTGAGTGTTTTCTGTTGCCATAAGAAAAAACATGAAATTAAAATATTGATTATATCTTCTGAAGATTTGATTAATTTATTTAATCAATTTGTATTAATGGTAATAATTTTTAGTAAAATTTTAGTAGAAAAAAATTTTCAACTCAATTGTGTAACTAAATACACAATCTTTAAAAAATAGAGAAGGATATTCTTTTGCGGATTGAGTAAACTGATCAAAATAATTATAAAAGGTATATGTGGACAAAGATATGAGTGGTTTTGTTGCTTTTCTGCACTTTATTCTTACCCTATGATGACAAAGATATATAGTCCTTTCTTGGTATCTACTGAGGGATTGGCTTCAGGACCCCCATGTGTACTAACATCCATGAAAGCTCAAGTATCTTATGTAACGTAGCATAGTATTTATGTTTAACCAAAGCACATTCTCCTGTATACTTTAAATAAACTCTAGATTACTTATAATACCTAACACAATGAAATGCTATGTAAATATCATACTGTTATTTGCATAACAGTAAATGTGTTACTTTTCATTGTTATATTGTTATATTTTACTTTTCAATTTGTTTTTAATATTTTCAGTCTGTAGTTGATTGAATCTGTGAACATGGAACCAATGGATAAGAAGGAAGTACTAATATAAAAAGAAATGAATGTTTTAAATTGACGTTTACTGTAAGAAAATCAAATTGATGCTGATGTGTGAATATTCATCATATGTAATGGATTAACTTTTTTGCTATGTGTCCAAAATAGTACAAGTTATGTACAAGTTACGTTGTTTTCAGTTCTACAAGTTTCACTTTGTAGAACTGAAAAGTGAAACTTGTAGAACTGAAAAAAATAGTAACTCCATCATTTTC